>NC_057804.1:357849269-358028676 GCF_018294505.1 Triticum aestivum
AGGGGGGCGAATCGTTTTTTTTTGCCCGAATGCACTTCCTTGCGTGCGAAGATGTAGCTGGTGGGTCCCAGCAGTCAGGGGGGTGAATCGTTTTGTTTTTTTTCGGACGCACTTCCTTGCGTGCGAAGGTGTAGCTGGTGGGTCCCAGCAGTCAGGGGGGACTTTTTTTCGCTAAATATGGTGGCCCATCTGGTGGGTCCCCGCTGTCAGGTGGAGGAATAATTATTTTGCGCGTAATAAGGAGGCACTTCCTTGCTGTGGCCATGGACCCAGCTGTCAGCCTCTCCACGTACAGTCCACGTCCGATGGAAGCCATTCCTTGACCACGTTGACCACGCCGCGCTGAGAGCACCAGGGCGGTGGACGACGGCGAGGCCTAGGAACGGGATGACGCGGAGCCGGGGAAGATGCGGCAGTGGATGCCCACGCGTAGAGGAGTACGAGGGTTCACTGGTTCGCTGCGGTGTGAGGCTGCCGTCGCTGCGGAATAACAGGGGGTGTGGGTGAGTAGAGGGATAGCCTGGCCAGCGGTGGGAGTAGTAGGGGGCAGTGAGGCCTCCGCCGCATCGCAGCCGGCCACGGGAGGCAGGAGCACGAGGCACGACCGGCGCTGGTTTGGGCGGCTGGAGCAAGAAGACCAGAGGTTGAAGAAGCACTACGGCCGTTGGATGGACATCGTACGGCCACTGGAGCTAGAATCGTGCATATTGACTAAGTTGACAAAGCCCTCCGTCCTCGTCAACTTAGTAGGCCCAGAAGTCAGCCTCCCACCAAGGTGGGTCCCAGCTAGCTGGGGGGGTATTCATTTTTTTGTGCGTAATAAGGAGGCACTTCCGGTGGGTCCGAGCTAACAGCAGGGGGAACATTTTTTCGCGAAATACGGTGGCCCGTCGGGTGGGTCCCAGCAGTCAGGGGCAAACGTTTTTTCCGCGAAATACTGGTGGCCCATCCGGTGGGTCCCTGCTGTCAGGTGGAGGAATAATTATTTTCTGCGTAATAAGGAGGCACTTCCTTGCGGCTGCCGTGGACCCAGCTGTCAGCCTTTCCACGTACAGTATTCTTCCGATGGAATTCGGTCGTTGACCACATTGACCATGCCGCGTCGAGAGCACCACAGTGGTGGACGATGGCAAGGCCTAGGAAGGGGACGACATGGAGTCGGGGAAGACGCTACAGTGGATGCCCACGCGGAGAGGAGTACGAGGGTTCACTAGTTCGGCTGCACTGCCGTCGCCGCGGAATAACAGGGGGTGTGGGTGAGTGGAGTGGAGGGATGGCCTAGCCAGCGGTGGGAGTAGTATGGGGGCGGTGAGGCCTCCGCGGCAGCACAGCCGGCCACGGGAGGCAGGAGCAGGCGGCACGACCAGCGCTGCTTTGGGCGGCTGGAGCAAGAAGACCAGAGGTTGAAGAAGCACTACGTCCGTTGGATGGACATCGTATGGTCAGTCGAGCTAGAATCGTGCATATTGACTAAGTTGACAAAGCCCTTTGTCCCCGTCAACTTAGTAGGCCCACTGTACTGGGTTCCAGCTAGCAGGGGGAGTATTCTTTTTTTTGGGCGTAATAAGGAGGCACTTCCTTGCGTGCGAAGATATAGCTTGTGGGTCTGAGCTGTCAGCAGCGGTAACGTTTTTTTCGCAAAATACAGAGGCCCTTCGGTGGGTCCCAGATGTTAGGTGGAGGAATCATTATTTTGTGCGTAATAAGGAGGCATTTCCTTGCGTGCGGCCGTGGACCCAGCTATCAGCCTCTCCACGTACAGTCCACTTCCGATGGATGTCGTTCATTGACCATGTTGACCAGGCCGCGCCGAGAGCACCAGGGCAGTGGAGGACGGCAAGGCCTAGGAAGGGAACGACATGGAGCCAGGGAATACTCAGTAGTTATTTCCCACGCGGAGGAGTACGAGGGTTTACTGGTTCGTCTGCCATCGCCAGAGAATAACAGCATGTGTGGGACTGAGGGTGAGTAGAGGGATAGCTAGGCCAGCGATGGGAGTACGATGGGGCGGTGAGGCCTGCGCGGAAGCACAGCCGGCTGCGAGGAGGAGGGAGCAGGCAGTCCCGCCGGCGCTTGTTTGAGCGGCTGGAGCAGGAAGAGCAGAGATTGAAGAAGCACGACGGTCATTGGATGGACATCCAACAGTATACAAGCCATCTGTGGGAAGCCTCAAATCTGTGGAAAATAGCATACAGCCCATCTGCCATTATTTCAAATAGTTTACAGCCCATTTGCTAATTCTTACGGGTTTTTTTGGAGCCCATATTCTTTTTGTTAGCATTACAGCCCATATTGTGGCCACGGTTAAAAAATTATACGAAATTTTGCATATGTCGGTGCGGTCTGAACTGTTTTTAATCCCGAAATTTCAAGTCACATTCAGACTGATTTTAAAAATAAATGTATATCAATATAAAATCCACTAAATTGTCCACGCATAAAAATCAATGCAATTTAAAATCTCGAAATGAAAAAAAGATATTTGAAACTAAATGCCGGTTTGATGTGTTTTAAAAATGTAAAGCCCATTTCTCATTACTGATAGGCCATTTTCTCGGCCAGCCGAATGAAGCTCTCCTCATCTAGCCCAACAGGCCTGATAAAGTGACTTACTTGACAAATCACAAAAAAAACTGGGCTAGCCATTTTCGAAAAGAAAAAAAACTATTGGGCTGGTCTGTGGTAAACATAAAAGAAAAGGTTGTCTAGACACGCCAGAGTGTCCCGCATAGCCCAGTTGACACCCTGTTTCCATCTCAAAAACATATTAGATAAATGCCACTCTAATTATGGCGATTCATAAAAATGCCACTGCAATTTCCGAACTTTGAAAAATGCCACTGCAATTTTTGCAAACTTTGAAAAACGCCACTGCAGTTTACAAACTTTGAAAAACGCCACTCCGGACTTCAAAAAATGCCACTAGAAATGGCATGAAATGGCATTTTTCAAAGTTTGGAAATTGCAGTGGCATTTCTTGGAGGCATTTATCAAATTAACCCAAAATAAAAATAACTGGGCGAGCTGCTGGGTCCCTGGTGTCAGCCGCTCGTTGAGCAATTTTCTCATTTATTGACTACGTTGACAATGGCATGGGACCCAGATGTCAGAAATCCACTAGGAGGAGCCATTTTTTTATTGGCTTGAAATAAGGAGGCACTTGCTTGCGTACTGCCATGACCTTGGCGGGTCCCTGCTGTCATCCTCTCCACGTACAATCATCTCCTGATTGTGTACGCGTCAACTTGCTAGGCCCACAAGTCAGCCTCTAAACCCGTGGAGGACAAATACAACCCATTTAAAAAAATAACAGCCCATTCCATACGTTCAAACGGAAAGTTCAACATTCAGAGCAAAGTAACAGGTCTGATCCACATATAGAGTACTGAACTTCCACCTTGATAACCATCATAGCCAAGTTAACTATCTACTCCCACTAGACAGGTACTAACTTACTCTTAGCTAACTAGACGATGCCGGCGGTACACGCTAAACGCCGGCACCGGCGTCCTGCGCCTCGCCTCGGACTTGCCAGAGGTGCGATAGGGCGCGTTGCTCGCGCGCGTTGGCCCTTTCCATGCCGGCGTGGTCCATGAAGCTTCGGCTTCCAAGCGGGAAACCCACTTGACGAGCTGGTAGTAAAAATCAGCGTCGCGAATGGGTGCGTGCCCGACAGCCTCCAGGGCTATTTGCCGGGCGCCGGCCTCCACGTAGTCGGCCCAGTTGCGGGCGATCTGCTCGCGACTCAAAGCGTCGGTGCGCTGCTGCCCCATATCCCGTTGGTGGCGCAAATCGGCGTTACACTGCTCCTCCGCCAGGCGGTCGCGCTCCAACAACTCCTGCTCCTCCGCCATGCGGTCGCGCTCCAACAACTCCTCGATCTGCGCATTGCCATCTAAAGACAGATAGAATGCCTCCTCCCTCCGTCTGCCTTCCGGTGAAAAACCGAACACTAGTTCCGGCGGTGACCGCCTCCGGCGTCGCCTACCGCGGACGGGCGAGAGCATGGCAGACGTGGCGAGCGACGTCGGGCTGGTGGGGGCTTATGAGGATATGGCGAGTTGGGTCACGGTGGCACTGGAGAATGCCGGGAAACAGTACTTATAGGGGGAAGGTAGCGCGATGGTCATCTGAATTCAATGCATAATGGCTTAGCGCGCCAGCTTGCCGTGGAAAACTAGGGAAACTGAAATTATGATTGTGCCATCCCGTCCCGTCTGGGTCGCATGCCGGCATGGCGGTCAAACGAGTGCACTCGAATCATCTCCCTCCTTGTCAATAATGATTTCACGGATTTAAAAAGCCCGCAACAATTAAAGTGTATCTTTTTTCGCATCAGTTAGCTGCCTTAATTATGGCCAGCTGCATGCAGGCACTCGGAATCGCTTGCAGGCAGTACGCGAAGTAGCATGCAACGAGTCGCAGCCGAGGGCACGCATGCAGCCACTTAAATTGCTGGAATTAATTAGGCTTAAACTTCTGCATGCCGTTAATTATTGCCATGCCTTGGTCTTGCTGCTTTGCTCACGGGACTAATAAACCCGGACGGAGGGAGTACCTTCGTTGGTGAGAGGTTTGAATTAAGCCCTGCAAACCGGAAAGGAGGTACTAGTACGTGCGTGATCCGCTATTTATTCATGTAGGATCGAGTAGGTCGTTTCTTGACTTGAGCCCTACAAACCGGAAAGGAGGTAGTATGTGCATGATACGCTATTTATCTGTGTAGGATCGATAGTGTAGCTTGTCAGTTTCTTCAGAGGTAGGCATTTTTATCCGTGTAGGATCGATAGTGTAGGCTTGTCAGTTTCTTCAGAGGTAGGCATTTTTATTCAAAAAACTGTCACTTTGCATCTTGCATCGCAAATAAAACTGCCAGGTGCGCATTCGTAGGCTAGCTAGTGATCGATCAGTAACTTGTAAACACTGAGCGAACAGAAATAAGTAACTATTAATGCATCTGAATGATTCATAGATCATATACAAATATGTAGCTCCAAAAGCAAAGATCAGCCACTTTGGATCTTGTGTCGCAACTAAAACTAACTAGTACGATTCCCATACATAAGATCAACATGTTAATGCATCTCAATGATTCACAGATCATATACAAATATGTAGCTCCAAAAGCAAAGATCTAGAAAAAAACATATGTTCTTCCTACTAACATGGATGCTTCTCTTGGCCAACATTCAGTACAGACTGAAAGACAAATTTGTTTGTGAAGTCTACAATTCCTCTTGCAAACGTAAGTGGTTTCACCAACAGCTGGAACCATGAGAATGAACCACACATGATGGAGGAACATCCACTACAATATGATTTGGTCTTCTCTCGATCACACCGCGAGACTATTTTTGGAATACAAATTTTAACTTAGGGAAAATGATGCCCATTGTATAATCAGACCAAAGCAATGAAGCACCAAGTGTTGGCCAGTAAATAGTACAGTACTACTTTTCTGCAGTCCATGAAGTGACTATCCAATCTTTGTGTCTATTTTCAAATGGCACAGCATGCAGTGACTATACTATTCTCTTGTGCAGTTCAACCAAAATTGCGGACACTTTGTTTGTTTGCCAAATAGCAACGGGCAGACATCTCTGTCTGCACAAATATCAAGCAGCTAGTAAACATATACCACACCATGTTCGCAGTGATGGAAGAGGTGAAATCGATACAACCGAAATTGAGCATCCAATCATTGAATCATGTCCTTCACCTCCAATGTAGGTCCACCCTGCCAATAAATTCACAGGCAAACCACTAGTATTACTATCTAATGACAGTACAAAAAGAGTATCAAGATAGTAGCAAACCATGTACCTTTGTAATGAACAGCTCATAGTGCCACCAATTGAATATAAAGGTTTGGAAAAAAACATGCTCCTAATGTTGAACCAGTTGGACTTTTTGGGCAGCTCCACTAAAATCGAGCATCCCTTTTTGCATAGATATTGATAGTGTGATTACTATAAAAGTGGCACTAGTTGAAGCATAGACTCACAAATATAAGCATTCCAATTTCTTAATGGGAAAAGGTAGCAAGACTGTTTCTAACCACCTGTTTGAAGGAATAAATAAAGCAACAGCGGCTGATGTCAGGAAGGCATACATAGTTTTTTTTTCTGAAAAACTGAGCCATTCCTAACCTTTCCTCTTCTTTTAAGAAAATTTTGTGCAGTTCTACTAAAATAAAATGCCATCACCGCCTTGACAATTTAGTTACACTGTACAAAAGGAAATGACTTAACATTACATCATGATGTCGGGTATGTAGTAGACAGGCATTAGAGACAAACATACAGACCTCCTCCGATAACATAATGAACATTAATTTTAACAAAGGTGTGACTAGATTTACCGGGATAACTTGAGTGAACTCTACACACTCTGTTCCTTAATATAAGACATTTTCGCGATTCAATTTAAAGTACCCAAACATCTAGTATTTAGAAAAACAGGTGGTAGTTTTCTTGAGCACATATCTGGGAAAGCTTGCCACACTTTATTTATGTCCATACGCTAATGCAACACCATTCGAATACTACAAATATACACTAATCCAGTGGCTAGTGCAACAGTAGAGTAGTTAGTTTATTATAGGGTACAGTACAATGGTTTTACTGAACAGATTTCAATAAACTCTAGCACTGGAAGGTTTCTATAAGAATTAACAATACAAAATGTAAAGGTAACAAGTTTCAGCATTGACATACTAGCTGTGCATGAGCATTAAACCAAATACAAAAGTCTGAAGGTAACTAGCATTATTAACTAATGACAGTATAAAAAATTGCAAACCATGTACCTCCAAGGTAAATATCATTTCGAACTAGGGGGGACCTTAAAAATTGCTATCCCAATCTCGATAATCGATCAAACATAAAAACTTGATCTTTCCTCTTGATAATCAAGAGAACAGCCGGAGGAGGAGGTGCCCACTCTTGACCTTTCCTCTTGTCTTCATAATTGTCTGTGCAGTTTAACCAAAATAAAATGACATCAGCGTCTTGGCATTTTGGTGACACTGTACAAAAAAATTAACTTATCTCATGAAAGTGAGGTATGTAATCTATAAGCATTAACAGTGCAAAAATCTGAAGGTAGTAACAAGTTTCATCGTTGGTATACTGGCTGTGCAACAGCATTAGAATGCCTTAGCTGAAAAATCTTTAATACATCCACAATCAACAGCTAACCCTGAAATGATCCAGTGACATTAAATGGCACTGCTTAAATTTATCTGTGGCATTAGACTGAGAGCGGCATTAGTTAAATGTGGCATCACTTTAGCAGCAGCATTGCTTGACTTGACTGCTGGCATTATACTAACAGCAAAAAAAGTGGAAATAAGAGCATGGGAGGCCCATTCGGACAGTGGGCGCACCAGTATGATGTACCTCCACAGACGCAGAGTGGTGAGGGAGGTATGGTTGCCCAGAGCAACAAATATCCAGGTAGCATATGTGGATTACGTCCCATTTTTGTTCTCTTTAGCCACCTTTTTCCTATGTGAGGACAACAAACCGATCGACCTAGTCATTCTCTATTGCGTTGCCATGCCTTTCTACCCTTCTTCAACCAAGAGACACGAGACTCGTTCCTTAGCTACTGATTTTCCCCTTTTCAACCTAGATGCGGGTTCGATGCCTACTCTCTTGGACAGTACAGTCTCCCTTCCTTTCCTTATTCAACCCAGATATGCATTAGTCTGCATGAAGTAGGGTTTCCTTTAATAGTGCAAATTATGGTTTTCGTCTGCGTGGCCAGCAGAGCAGAGGATAGCAAATTGGGAAGATGGTGGAGTGGAAAAAGATCCACATGCAACGACGTGCCAGATGGGGCAATAGAACAAGGGTATGGTTCGAAAAGAGGTAGCATACCTGAGGGTCGGTGGGAAGTGGCTTCACTCGTGGTCGTCGTCCTCCGCACAAACTACGGCAGCAATCCCGCGCGGGCGCTAGGTCTGAGAGGACGGCCTTGTCGTCCGTGCGTGACCTTGCTCGCCGACGACGAGTGCGTCAACGCTGCACGTCCTTTTCTTCCCCGGTGGATCTGTGACCACCGGTGAGGAGGGAGAGAGGGGCCGTCCTTTTTAGATCTGGAGAGAGGGTGGTAGTGTGAGAAGCAAGTGGGCAGCCCTTGGCAAGAAAGCGCTGAAGCTCCAGCCTATATATCTTCTTTATACTACTAGTACTGGAGGTGGAGTAGTGGTAGAGTAGTTTATATTTTCTCTGCGTACAGTACCAGTTAGTCGTGCTTCAAAACTGAACAGCGCGCCATTAAAAAAATAAAGGCCGATAACTAATGCGGCACCTCGGGCCAACGTGGCCAGATCGCATTTTGCATGAGAAATTACACACCATGTCTCGTTGACATGTGGTCCCATTCCACATATCAGTGATATGACGGCGAGTAGTAGGAGTATTTCCGAACCGACGTGTAGGCCGGGGCGCCCCTTCGTGAACCATGGCAAACTGGCAACCGTCCACCGACTCTTCGCCTATCCCTCTCGATTTGGAACTGCTGTCGCACGCTCTTCCTCTCCCTCCTCCATTTTCCTTCAGCCCTTCACCCTTTCTTCTGCCATTGTTCGATCGTCTTCTCCATGGAGGGAACAGGACAGAAACGACCCCGTTATTCTTGCCCCGATCTGAAAGATGACGTGGTGGAGGAACTCATTGATCGGTGCGATGTCATCACCTCGGCTAGCATGGCAGGTTCGTTCAAGCCCATTCTCGACTCAACTAATAACATCATTACAAGGAACCCAAGAGTCAAGGAGCGGTTTGATCTCCCCTATCTTCTTCGCCGTGACCCTGATGACTGGCGCCGTCATGACGGAGGCCTCGCCCCGTGCAAGTTGATGTCGCTTGATAATGATACGTATGATGTTAAGATGCCATCGCTTGAGGGCAAGGCTTGGGCAGGCGCAAATGGAGATTGGGTTGTTTACATTGGGTCCAACTGCGAGTGGGAACTTGTGAATGTGTACACTCATGACCGGGTTCCACTTCCAAAAATCTCAGCAGACTGCACAGAGGTTGAGCACACCGGTATTGTATGCACGTTCAAATACAATCATGGTGACTGTCTTCTACGGAAGATAGCAATTTCTCGAGTCCCCAACCGCTCTTGGAATTACAACAACTATGAAGTTGTTGCTATCTTCGACAAGCTTGTTGCCGTCGTCAGTGGTTTGACTGGATGGATATTGCTCAAAAATCAGTTTCTGTACACGGATGAGTACTGTGATGCAATTCAATACGAGGGCCTTGTGTTTGCTGCCACCACTCGTGGCACTGTTTTTGCATGGCATCCTCGTTGTTTCGGTACGTTTGTATTCCACCGTAATTATAATTGTTTCATCCACATGCATGCGGGTTAGCAAGGCTGGTCATAGTGGGGAGTAACTTAGACTAGTAACATGCATATGTTACTAGTTTATGTTACTACCTCTATAGTGCATAATATCTTAGATTAGTATCATAGGTGGTCTCATTTAATGCCATGCATGACACATAGTAGCCTCACATTTATTATGTTACGGTATCTACCTATGTTACTATAACCATCTCTCTCTTCCTTAGTTGCCTGCCACATAAGCATGTTCGCGAGTCCCAAGTGCATGATACTACTTATGTTACCCCCACTATGGCTAGCCTTACTAATTAACCTTCTTCTTGTGTTTCCAAGGTCCTGTGAACATTCCACCACCTATACTTGAAGATTTTTATAACCAAGGGGGAGATAATGATGGTGATGATCACGAGCATGAGGACGAGCAGCGCCCATATACTATTTGGCGCCTGGCAACTAATTCCGATGGATCACCTCTTCTCGTGTGTATACAGCTGACTGATGATGTTACTGCTAAGGAAGCAGGTGTAGTCTCCCATGGTCGCACTCTCCGGACCTATTCCAACACCCGTTGCATAGTATTTGGGATGGATACTAGTGTGCTAGCGCCAACTCCTTCTCCCTGGTACAGAATTGATGGTCTTGGAGAAAACTCGCTCTTCCTTGGACAAAACTATCCAATGATGGTGAAAGGAGATCCAACTGTTGTTGACACAACATTACTACCATTATGAGAAGCAACTGTGTCTATACCTCGGACATTTGGGTGGTTCCCTACCCTGGTACTGATATAGTAGGCCGCTTTAGCCTAGATGATCAGTCTTGCGTTGGTCTCCAGATCGACAATGGATGGCCCGTCCCAGAGAATCACTTGTGGTTCAAAGCAAGCGTTTCCAACGCCGAGGAATGGTTGAGTTGAAGTTCATTTCATTGCTTGTTATTTGTTGTGTGGTGAAAACTTTAGTATTTATAATGTATCCTCGTTGTCAATGTGGGTTGATGACCTGTTGTATGTAATAAAATGATATGCCTGTGATAAACTTACTAAATTTATGAATGGCTTTCGAGTTGCTTCTGTGAGTGAGTGGTGCGACGAGGCAAAAAAAATATTTTCCGAATACATAATTGTACGTGCATTGCAATAGGTTATCGGATGAGGCCAATCAACAATAGTAGTACACTATTTGTACTAGCTTCACATGCTTTGCGCGTCGTGCGGGTGTTTTTACTGTAGCCATACTGTACTACATAACCAGCACCTCGAATCCTCGATATTAGTAGTACTATATAGTACTAACTAGTAGGAGTAGTAGGGTGGCATGGGCCAGCACAAGCATTCACGTCCAGGAGTACGGCACACGCCACCAGCACGACTTCCATCTGACATCATATTTCTTGGAGTCCGTGTTAGAGCAATCTCTTCAACCTCATCGTTTCTCTAACTCAGCCATCGCGCGACGGGCGAGGTGGGGGTTTGCCAATAGTCGGTTTCCTTAACTGCAGTCCCACTTGTAAGGCCAACTGCAACGCACGACCCCAAACGGACCTCCGTTTTGCACAAACTCCAACGATAATTTTGACTAGAAAAGCAAGACCAAAGAAAACAAGAACCAAAAGAATACATTTTACTACTCCTGTAAGTTGGATTAGTGCCTTCATGATGCATTAATTGTTGATCTACGGAGGCTCGATCTTGCATGCTTCTTTCTTCTTCGAGTGTAAAGAAGTAGGCGTTGCTTCCTCGCGTCTAGTCTCATGTCTAGCCTCTATTCTAGTACTCCCTCCGGTCTGTTTTTCTCTGCGTCTAAGCAGCAACACGCATACCAAGTAGGAGTATCAACAAGTGCACTAATCTCATCTATAGCCTCTGTGCTAGCTAAAAGTGATAGAACATCTATGAAAGTGTGCTCTATCAATATATGGATGTACTCTTCTTCCCAATACAAAAACGTGCATCCATTCTACTCCCTCCATTGCACAATACATGCCTTCTATTTGTCAAAATATATATGTATCTAGACATGTTTTAGTATATAGGCACATCCATTTTTGGACAAATGGAAGTCAAGTATTTTGGAATGGAGGGAGTACATAGTAAAAATTTTAAGTTAGCACAACTAGTCTAATCCAAGAGCACAACCAAAGATTTGGTCGGGTTCTTCCTCCTTTTGCCGACACGTGGGACATCCAGCATCCAGGTCGTGTCATGAAAGAAAATAGAGTGGTAGTTGATAAGTTGAAGCCACGAGATGTGCATCTTGGGTTAAACTGTAAATAGAATCTTACTACTCTTGAGTAACTCCAAAAGCGGCCACCGAAGATCTTTCTTCGATTTATTTTTCATCACCAGCATGTCGAGGTGAAAGATGTGCAGGTTCAGTGGGTCCGCTTGCGTTTTCACTGACATGTGGGACCGCATGTGAGCAAACAGACGATGGGCTCCGCGTGTCCGCTGGCTGGCTGAGAAGAGAGATAGAGGAGTGTTGAGCACGGACTACAGGAAATTTGTTCTACGTATTGTACCTCGATATAGGCTCGATATAGTGGGGTGGCATGGGCCATAACTAGCATTCACGTCTAGCACTACGGCACACGCCACCCACACGAGTCCCATCCGACACCAATTTTCTTGGAGTCCGTGCTACAGCCATCTCTTCTCCCTCCTGTTTTCTCAGCCATCGCGCGGTGGGCGGGGTGGGGGTTTGCCGATAGTCGGTTTGCTCAACTACGGTCCCACTTGTAAGTGAAAATGCAACACCGCACGCATTCCTGCTTGAGCGGCGTGCCGGACCAACCGTGTGGGGTTGCGATGCGAACACGGAAGGCTTTTCCTTTTGAACTCGTAACTTGTAAAATTTGGTTCTGCTCCATGGCACGATCGATAGATAGAAAATAAAGATTTTGCCTAGAGTAATGAGAAGTTTGGTTCTGGCGCCGTTCATGCATGAAGTACGTACGAAAATTATGAAGTTGATGCGAAAGGCAAGATAATTACTGTAGTATCATATACTACTACATGGATTTGATGGAAACATAAAAATACATACGGATCCATCAACGACATCCTCACACCCTAGTGCGCCGGTTCACCAACCGACGTGTGAGGAGCAACGGCGTTGGCGGCGAGCTCAACGTGCTTCTGAACAGTGCATCCAAGGTTGCCCTGCGGTCCAAGAAAGCCAGCGTCCTATCGTCCTCCTCTTGCATGCGCGTAGACGTGGGTGATTATGTCCATGGTGTCTTGCTGCGCAAGGCGCTGCGCGGCGAGCGCGACCTCAAGGTGGACATTCTCCGGCGCAACGGCGGGCAGTCGTAGGGCCACCAGTGTGTCGAAGAGGTTGTCACCATAGTGGTCGTTGAGGGTGGCGGGCATCGCAGAGCCTGGGCGCGTCGGCTGAAGGCTTACGTCAAAGTCGTCCGCAAGCTTCTTGACGACGGTGAACTTGTCGAGGAAACCGACGAGGACCTCATCGAACAAGGAGACGAAGTTGTCGTCCAAGCGGCCCCTCGCCCTGCCGGCCTCAAGCAATACTACCTAGAGACGTTCCTCGTTGTCGGGCCGCAGTCCGGTGTTGTGGACCATCTGGCACAGCCGGCTGATGCTCGCACTCATCGCCTCCATGGGTCTAGCTTAGCTTCTACTCCCTCCGTTCCAAAATAGATGACTCAATTTTGTACTAACTTTAGTATAAAGTTGAGTCATCTATTTTGGAATGGAGGGAGTACTAGTCAACTGATCTTGCGATTCGAGTGATCACTCTTGCCCTTGGTTAGCGTGCATAGGTGCGTAGGATTTCGTACTACTCCTCGGCCCTCTACTGCACCTGCCTTTGGATGTATGATAGGTGGGCCAGCCACCCCCTGGGCCCACGTGTCATTCACCCAAAGGCAGTTGCTGTAAGTCAATGAAGTTGCGCCCCCCTCCGTGCCGGTGCAGTATAGTCATCTCACCGGACCTCTAGTTGGGGCCAAACGAGAGAAGTTTGATGTTTACTGGTTTATTGGTCCCCTTTGCATTTTGCACCAAGTTTTGACCTTTGATTTAACTAATAAAATGTTAATGCATGTAAACAAAAATGTTGTGTAAGTCACATTACGAAAACCAAATAATCCCAAAACACTTAGGCACGGTGCATTAACTCCCTCCTTGTTTCTTAATTCGTGACTTGAGACTACCAAACATGACATGCAGTGTTTAGTTCATTGCATGTAATCCTATTAAGACTCTAGTTAGCAAGAAAATATTAAGTTCTCTCGCCGATGGGAATAAAACACCATGTATTTATTTACAGAGGGAGTAGTACATTTTTTGTGACATGCATTACTAGATATTGCTAGTCAAATACTAAAATCCAGATGGACGTGGTAGTACTCCTAAATCTAGACGGTGGTGCTACTAGTACTAGTAGTAGTACTACCAATGTAGTACTCCTAGGAGTACTAGCACTGTACTACCCGTTGGTCAAATTATTATGTGCTGCTCCTCACAGTGAAGTGACAAGACCCTGCGCCGGAGATGACACCTGAGTATAGGCACCGTGTTCAGCATACCATAATCAGCCTCACCGCCTACAGTCACTATCATCATGGCTGTAGAGCTAGCCTGCTTACAACTAGCCCTATTCGACATAATTTCCCGTGCGTAGATGCCCGTGCATTGCACAGAACACCAAGATTGGGGGTGGACTGCTCCAGCAGCGGCCATCGCGCTAGATTTTTCCACGGCCTTCTAGATGTGGTGGGGAGGAGATAAGGCTGATTGTGAGAGACAAGGAGTTGTTTGTAAATAGGGAACAAGTGCGGGCATCTTTTTGCAAAAATGGAGAAGCTTGGCTTGTATGCGTCAGATCTAGATCCGACGGCTACTCGTGAAAGATGGGAGGCACAACATCATCACCAACTCAGGACCTGTTTGATTCGCAGGATTTTGAAAACGCAGGAATAGGACACGGCAATATTACAAGTTTCAAACTGGTATTACAAATGTTAGGAGTAATGCTGCACCTAGGAAGAGGGAATTACTAGGAAGTTCACATAAGAACTTTCGTTACTTTAGGTGGATGCAGCGTTATCGTACAAACTAAAATCCACCGCCCTGACAAGTCACTAATGGGCAAATAAGTTTTCGAGTCTCTGGCCACTTGATGTTTCAAAAACAAATTCAGCTTCTGCGGAGACTTTGTCATTTAGGCTTAGACGCTTGCGGTGATCAGCACGCCATTCATTGTTGCGCCAGAGAACGCCAAACCTCATTACCTTGAGCACACTTGCCTCCAGAACAAAGAACCTGGCCAATTTAATCTCAGGTGTGCTGCCTCGGTAGTCGATCAAATCAATTTCTGTAAGATGGAGATCAAGGCATTCGATGAGATTGTTATAGTGCGGCACATTTTTCACTTTCGGGTCTTTTTTTATCTGCAAAAGAAGAGAACATATTAGAGCAGCTGGCTGCATAAGATTGTCTTGTCATCAAGAGGTACCAATATCATTCGCTCATATGATAGGGTTGGCTGGCTAGTGATATTTTTTCACTCTCTCTCTCTCTCTCTCTCCCCCCTCTCTCTCTCTGTGTCTATTTCCTCTCATTTAACTAGGAGCACGTGAAGAGCTTGGGCATTTGTTGCCTTCCACTATGTGGTCGATGCCATATTTCGCAAAAGTATGCCACATAGTACGCATCGATGTCAAATCAAAAGATTTTGGCACCGCTCTCGCGATGTGAGAGAGTTGGCACCGCTGTGCACACAGACCCACATGTATAAACAAATCAATCAGACCAACTACACTAGCCTCTCACTCTCCCAAACAAGTGTTTTTTATTGCCTCAGTCCTCTCTCTCTCTCTGACGTAGTGTTTTTTCATTGCGTGAGTTAATTTGGCACCGGAGCAAAGTAGGTGCTCCAGATTGGGGCACCAGGTGAGCAATGGAGGGGCATCGATGCCAAATGCATCACAAGTGAATTTGGCACATGTTTTGGCCTACATAGCCCACTTTTGTACTCCCTCTGTCCCAAAATTCTTGTCTTAAATTTGTCTAAATACGGATGTATCTAGTTACATTTTAGTGTTAGATACATCCGTATCTAAACAAATGTAAGACAAAAAATTTGGGACGGAGGGAATACTACCTCGTATTTAGTATAAAATTTTGACCATAGATTTACCTAAGAAAATGCCAATGCATGTCACTAAAAATTACACCATTTGAAATTATGTTCAAATACGAATCCAATGATATAGTTCTTAGTGACATGCATTAACATTTTGTCAGTTAAATCTATGGTCAAATTTTGATACTACAAAATTGGAAGAGTAAACCAGGACGGAGGTAGTAGTAGTACTTGCCCTTAGGGTAACCATAGAGTTACTGGAGTAGTCTAAGTTACTTTCCACTATGACTAGCCTAGGCTACTATAGTAGTACAGCATAAAAATGATGCAGGTGATCACGTGAGAAAAAATACTAAAAACATTTCTTTCGGTGCAGTGCGTAGATGTAGTTTTGAACACTACACTTGTCATCGTAATTTGGGAAAATTACGAAAAAATTGAGCTACGTTGTGATTACCGTTTACTAATAGGAAAGAAGTTTCACCTCGATGAGTAGCTTCTTCGTGCATGGAAAGCATGTAAGGAATCCAACAACTTGATCCAGATTGGGGCCGATAGATTTTAGTGCTAAGATCTTCACTGTGCGCATGGACTGGGTCAAGCTTGTGGGAATCATTTTCTGGAAGACGGTCGTAAATACATCAAGAAGAAATTTAAAAATGTGAATTTCAAGAAGACGGAGAAGAAGATGAGTGTTCTACCTGAACAATTACGGATCCAATAAAGAGTTCGGACAATCTGGCAGACGTGTACACCAACGCTGTCAATTTCGGCGCGTCAATGACCCTGATTTTTGTTGGACCTTCTAGATCCGATACAAGCAATCTCTCAAGGAAAGGCGCATTCTCAATGACCATAACGTGGAACAGCTGGAGTGATCTCTTCCCAATTGATGTCTTGTTGCGGGGCCAGCAAGACACATAAATCCATCGGAGATTCGTCGAGGCGATGTGGAGGCTAATGAACCCGTGGATCTGCTCAAGACGAAGGTACTCGAGCATAGTACAGTTGCAGAGCAGGTGCTCCATAGCCTTCTTCGAGATGACAACGTCGAAGAGGTCGAGCTGCTTGAGTTGAGGGAGAAGAAGGGCGGGCGCGGCATTAATCTGGGGAAGATAGCACGAGCTGAAGCTGGCGCGGCGCAGCATTGGCGTGAGGTGGAGCGTGGACGGCGGCAGAGAGCGACATCATCCAGCTTCAAAGCTGAGCTCCTCGAGTTGATCTAGGGCAGGGGATAAGAACCACTCGTCGAACTTGGGTTGGACCTTGCAGTTGGTACTGAACATGCGGATGTCAAGGCGTCTGGCTGGCCCAGGGTGCGATGAAAGGATCTTGGAGACTGCGGCCATGCGTTTGCAATCCCCGTCACAGAGGCAGCTGTCGACGATGAGGTTCAGGGGGACACAGCGCCAGAGGGGACGCAGCGCCAGAGGGGGCGCCACCGCCGGGAGAGCAGGGCGGTCCGCACGACAGATTTGGTGGGGAGGAGGCCGATGATGACGAGCAGCATGTCATCGGGGAGGCTGCTGATGAAGTCCAGGCTCGCCGGATGCGGTTTTGGCTCGAGCGGCCTCCGCTTGTTGGCTGCCTCGCCGTCCATCTCAACCGGCGGCGACGCCGGTGTACACGTGCTGGTGTGTGTTGTGTGCTGGGCGTGCACGAGTGCGTCCTTCTGTGCATGCCGCCGCACAATGGTGAATTGTGCGCGAGTGGGTCCTTCGCGCACAAGAAGTTTGTCCTCAATACGCCCTCAATTTACTAGCGTGCGGGGTGCTACCCCGAGTGGTTTCAACTTTGTTTCCTTCACCGCGTGTCAGATGGGCCTCTAGTTTACTTATTTTCACCCACTGCCACATGGGCCAGCACACCAAGATACAGAACACGAGCTGACAACACAGCATGTGGATTGGTTGACCGATCAACTAAACAATATACAGAGCTATACGCTGACACAGTGAGCGTATAATCCGTCGGTATAGAGAGTTCGAGTGAGAGGGGAGGCCCGTGAGAGATAGCAGAGAGAGAGAGAGAGAGAGAAAGAGCTACTCCCTCCGTTCGATAATGTAGTTACAACATTTTTTTAAAGTCAAACTTTTGAAACTTTGACCAAGTTTATAAAGAAATTACTTATATCGGCAATACCAAAGATAAATGATAGTATGAAGTAAGTACTTGTTGTGATGAATCTAATGATCATTCCAGGTGTAAATGTTTTTCTCCACATATACCTAGTCAAACTTTTCTGAGGTTTGACTTTTCAAAACATCCATATGCTTATGGACGTGACAGAGTCCCTGACGAGAGAGAGAGAGAGAGAGAGAGAGAGAGTGAAAAAAGTGTGTGTGCGTGTGTGAAAGAGACATGGACAACACACGATAAAAGTGGAGAAAAAGCGTGCGTGTCTTATGCAAACATATCACACATGCATCTTCGACAACAGAGGCAAGGTGAGGAGATAGTGTGTGGTTGTTTGGAACCGAGAGAGGAAGACCCCTAGCACATGGTCAAGAGGGGTCTGACAAACAAGGGAGAGAGGTCGAGAGAGACGTACGGAGAAAATGCAGACATGGGGAGGAGAGAGTGTATGTTTGTCATAGAGAGATCCCCTGGAGATCGTGATGGGACTACATGGGTGGGAGATCGAGTGACAAGGTGTGTGTGCGATAGAAGATGCCCCGAGAGATATCGATATAGACGTATGGATGGAAGGAGACAATACGTGTGTTCCTGATGGCTAGTAAGAGATAATCATACTTAGGAGGGGGGAGTGCTTGCGCCTATGGCCCTGTTTGGATACTCTAACTCAGTTAGAGGTTAGAGTTAGATTGTAACCCTGAACTAACTCTAAGTAAAGAGGTGTTTGGATGGCAGGGTTAGATGGAGCGCGGATACGGCAAGGCACCTTCACGGGCGGTGCGAGAGGGAGGGAGGGAGAGGACGAGAAGCTTCGAGGAAGTGGGGAGGGATCTGCTGCGGGGAGAGTGAGAGAAAAAAATGTTTATTAGTGGTCCCGAGAAGAACTAACCCAAATAAGCACCTCTTGGGTGGGTTAGTTTTTTTGGATGGGTTAGATTCATCTAACCTAAACTAACCCTCCTGTTTGGATCTTTTTGGGTTAGTTGACTCCAAACTAACCCAAACTAACTCTAACCCATGGATCCAAACAGAGCCTATGATGGAGTGAGGGATTATGGTACTTAGGGGGGTGCGTGTCACATGGAGAGAGAACAAGGGCATAGAGTGTTGGATGGGTCTATATGTATAGCGCGAGCAAGACATGTGTATGTGTGAACCAGGGAGATATAAGGCCTGTTTGGCTTGCGTCGTGGGCATCTTTTGCGTGGCCTGGGGTTGTGGCTGGATTTCATGCACGCTTGTTTGGTTGCTACCCTGTGAAAAAAGAAAGCCCGCCTGGGCTGGGTTCCCTTGCACTTTAATTAGCCTGGCTGAACTCCAGACACTGCAAGTAGCCTGGCCCAAGCGACCGATTTCGAACGCCTGGCCATGCCTGGTCGTGTGGCCACGAGCCTAACAGCAACATGGATGGATATTAGCATTAAATAATTGATGCATGGATTGATTGATGGGACGTTGATGCTTTGCCTAGCCCAGGCATGAACCAAACGCTTCAGCGCCACACAAGCCTGGCCAGGCAGAAATATTTTACATCTCACGTCCACACCAGGCAGTACCAACCATCAAGGCATGAGGGTCCGGTCACGAACCAAACTGACCAATAAAGTTTGAGAGAGATTGAGGAGCCCCGATAAGGCTGAGTGGTGCGTCAGATAGCTAAGAGGGGGAAAGAGATATTCCATCCGCTCGATAATGCAGTGCACGTAAATTTTTTAGAAGTCAAACTTTGGAAACTTTGATCAGGTTTACGCAAATGTTATTTATATCTACAATACCAAAGATACATCATACAAAACTACATCTCGTGGTGAATCTAATGGTATATGTTTGTCGTACTAGATGTAATTCTTTTTCTCCACGTACATGGTCAAACTTTGTGATGTTTGACTTTTCAATAAATCTATGTGCTATGGACGGAGGTGAGTGCCTCAGTCGAGACAGATCAAGTGCGTGTGAAGGAGAATGAGTAAGTGTGCAAAAAGAGTATGTGTGTGAAAGAGAAAGTGACAATAAACGATAAATTAGAGAGAGTGTGTGTTTTTTCGTTTCTTATGCGAACATATCACGCATGCATCTCCGAGATGGAAAAGCGAGGCGAGGAGATACACGAAGATATCTAGTGTGTGATTGTTTGCAACGGAGACGGACACCCCTGTAGCACATGTCCAATAGAGGTCTGGCCAACAAGGAAAAAAGGTCGAGAGGGACACATGGATGGCATGGACGCATGGGGAGGGAGAGAGGGTGTGTTTGTGATAGAGAGATCCCCTCGAGATCGTGAGGGGACTATATGGGTGGGAGATCAAGGGAGTGCATGCGCGATAGAAAGATGCCCCGAGAGAAATTGAGATAGACCATGCACATGTTTGTGATGGAGACTAAGATTAGCTAGTCATATACATATAGGGGGACTGTGTGTGCCGACAATTGAGTGAGAGACCATCATACTTGGCTAGCTGGGCATGAGATTGTGTGTGTGTGTGTGTGCGTGTGTGCATGTGAGATGGAGAGAGAGCGATGGAGAGAGATAGAGTTTTAGATGGGCCTATCGAGTGCGAGTGAGATATGCATGTGTATGTGTGACCCAAGTGGATGGAGAGTTTGAGAGAGGGGGGGAAGAGCTCCGAGACGACATAGTGGTGCGTGAGAGAGTTACGGGCAAAGAGCCAAGGAATTTGTGTGCGTACGATGAGTGCACCCAAGATATCTAGCTTGGACTAGCTAGAGTATCATACATAGTGTGCGAGAGAGACCTATAGATGGTGTATATATGAATGCGTACTAGAAAGACCCCCCCCCCCACACACACACACACACACAGAGAGAGAGAGAGAGAAAGGGAGAGGGACCAACAAGGTTTTTGTGTTGGATGCGTGCGACAGAATTGAAGATTGTCAGCAAGAGAGTGAGAGAGAGAGAGAGAGAGAGAGAACAGGAGTCCGGGAGAGGGGGAGGTCGCGTTTTATGCATCAAAGACTGATATAAACTTGCATTCAAATATTTAAATTGGAGACCATGTTGTCTGCAATCCACACATGAACGGATATATGCGTATATCAAACAAGTTAATTAATTTGACTTTCAACATGTTCATGGAGTACTATAATACTGTACAACATGCTACTCGATTGAGGTGTTCAATTTTGGATTTAGTTCACTATTTTGACCTACTGAACGAGCTAGTTCATTGAATCAAGATATTTCATTTTGGGTTTGATTCGCGTTTTTGAGTGGGTCAACTATTTGTCATATAGTAAATCGCTAGCAACGAGCATGTAAAAACACATTACTCCCGAGCATCATCTCTCCATCTAAAAAAGAAGTGGCAAGCTAATATTTCAAAATTTGATTCGAATCGACTTGGTAAGGTAGACGTGGATGCTCGTTCTCCCAAAATTTGAATGAACCGTTAAACATCCTCCCTGCTCGGTGGAATTCGCCCGAGCAAATAAATGGGAGACGCGAAATTACCGTCCTATGTGGGACACGCATCAATTGGCCCATTGTACATCGAGGGTAGGTTCGTAACTTCATCCAAGCGCGCCTTCTCCTCGGCCAAAATGACATGTGCCGAATAATTCATAAACCATGGTCGGCAAAACACGCTCTCCTCACCCGAAATAGCTCGCGCCCACTATTTCAAAACACGCTCTCCTCGCCCAAATTCGCTCGCGCCCACTATAGTTCAAAACACGCCCTCCTCGCCTGAAATCACTCCTGCCCACTATTTGGGGAGAAGCAAAGTTACTCTACTATCCCCGACCCTCAGTACACAGACCCAAGCCGAGAAGCCTATAGGCAAGGGTAGAACTGTAACTCCCCCTCACATTTCAGACAAATGCGTCCGTAAGACATGGTTCCACTCCCCTCCCAATCCCCCACCCCCCGCCCGCCCCCATTCATACCTCGTGGGCGCCAAATCACCTTCTCCCCGTGAAGCTCCCTTCTCCCGAGCCGTGAAACCTCAGCCCCACCTCCATGGCGCCCCCCACCGCACCAATTTCACAGCCACCCTCCTCCCTAATGCCGGAGACGTTGTCCAATTGCCGTCGTGCACTGGGCCGTGTGCCTCTTACTCCATGCTGCTGGTGCTGCCTCGACGATGGCCGCGTGAACTGTACCGGAGCCGATTCACCCCCGTTGTTGTTCACGCTGCCAGAGCGGCTCCAACTTCGGATCCGTCCAAAGTCCTGGGCTGCTTCTGCATAGCCGTCGACCGTCGCGACATCGCTCTTTCCCTGCCGCCGGTCACCACCGCAACCGCGCCGGCCTCACCGACTCGGCAGCTGGACCTACCTACTTCACCATGCCGCCAGATAGGTCGCACCCTCATCTGAAATCACTTTATTTAGGTGTCAGTTGTCTAAATTTTTATTCTGGGCCAATCAATTCCCAATGGGAAGCAGCACCCCTCAAGGCGGCGGAGCTCCTAGGCTGTCGGTTGGCTGATGTCTAACGTAAGGGTGCGGGGCCGCAAGTTCGCCACGGAAGCAGCGCTTAGATGGCTATCTTTTAGAGTTGCGTGGGTTGAAGGTACTGCGGCCGCCGGATCTGGATGACGGGGAGTCTTTGTGGATTGCCCGGGGGCGGCGCAACCACGGCAGTGTGGTGGGGCGGGGAGCAGGGTTTTGGACGAGGCCACGGACGGCGGAGGCAGGCTGCTCTGCCGTTGGTCGCTGGCTCTTCGAGGAAGATTCCAAACAGTGTCAGCCGGGAGGCACAAGACGGCCATCAAGCCCTCCGGCGTAGATCGGACAGTACCAAAATAAAATAAAATTGTGTGGCCCCAATTTAGTCTTCAGTCAACAGACGTGTGACCACTCTCGTACCTTGCTGTTGATCTCTTAGTGTATTTCTTCGAATCAAAGAGATATGTCGTTCTTAACTTTATGCGTTATCTGCATCTTCAGACACACCATCTTCCGACTCATCGCAGCTGCTCCAACAAGGGAAGCATACACCAGAAGGGAGCTACAGTCCCCACTCAATAGTTCCCAGCATCGAATGCGCGTTCCCGACATGGACAGCCACAACAACTGCAGGGCCATCGACAAGTCAGCACATGATGCTCACTCCTATGGATGGCAGCCAGATAGGTTGTACCCTCATCTTACTTGTGTGCAACATTTATGGCTTTGTTATTCATCTAAGCACGAAAAATAGATCATCACATTTCACTGTATATTCATGCTGATCTCTTACGGGTCTTGTTCAGGAGTTCACGCTATTCCATAGTTCAGCTAAGATACTTGTTCTTTAGGTAACGATGTTCCATAGTTATCATCCATCAGCCAATGCTATCCCACGGGCTGGTGATTATAGTATTATACCACTTCTAGTATTACCTATGTTGTTCTTTAATACTTTTGTGTGCCATCTAGTTAATCTCGAGTACAAACGATACATATTCTGTAGCTTTCATCTGTGTTCTGCCTTTAGTTTATGAGACCTGTTGCTGCTAGTTAACCCTAGTCCTACTATTTATGTCGTCTCCTACAGGCACTCATTTACATAAATCTAACTACTAGTTGTCTTCCATGCATGTCAGATCTAATTGCACACACTGGTATATCCACAAGAACCTCACGGAGCAATGTAAATGCTAATAAACTTGATGTCAATGATACCCAATATGATGGAACATGTAAAGGCAGTTATTCAGAAGACTTGCAGAAAGATGATGAATCCTCGTCACCCCACAAGGTCCTTGCTCTAACTTGGCCTGTGATATGGGTACAACATGCATATAATGTCCTGGAGTGTATCTACTCTGTTGCAATGCCATGTGCTTAGCATGCTAATCATGCATGTAAATATGTCATGCCTTCCTGTTTTTCAGTACCTATTCCATTCATGATAACATGTTTTCAAATTCAAGTACTGTCATTCTACTCTATCGCAATGCCATCTGCTTAATTTGGACATCATGCTTCTGAATATCTTATGCATTGTTATTCATCAGTATGTACTTCATCTGTCTGCCATACCATGTTTTTTACATTGAAGTGTTGTTCTAGTGCTATGTTGCAATGCCATCTAATTTTCCCAATCATACACGTGTATGTTGCCTTGGTTATTTCTGTACGTATTCCGCTAGCATATAGTTTTACATTCAACTAGTTTTTTTTCTATGTTGTCCTGTCGTATCCCTAGCTCTTACACCATACTCCCTCCGTCCGGATTACATGTTGCCGAAATGGATAAAAAAGGATGTATCTAGAACTGAAA
The DNA here is from genome assembly GCF_018294505.1 of Triticum aestivum. Classification (NCBI taxonomy): domain Eukaryota; kingdom Viridiplantae; phylum Streptophyta; class Magnoliopsida; order Poales; family Poaceae; genus Triticum; species Triticum aestivum. The sequence continues at coordinate 357,873,104 of NC_057804.1, forward strand.
TACGCCTAGACCCATCCATTTTTTTCCGGATGGAGGGAATACATGTCAATATGTCATGCCTTTCTATTCTTAAGTACCTATTCCATCTCTCTGTTGTCGCATGTTTTATAGTTAAAGCACCATTCTTCTATACAAGGCATGCAAGGGGAAGACGACTATGTTAGAATCTGAAGGGTTACAAACAAGGCCTTTGCAAAAGATCCAAACGCCAGGAGATAATAAACCAACTCCAGTTTTTATAGATACTGCTCCAGCACAGAGAAACCCAACTCTACTGATAATAAGCAGATTCCAGTGGCCAAAGAACTAGTCCGCTCCAGTCGAGCAAAAATATGTCAACTCAATTTAGGAAGTGTGTGCATATCCTTGCATCATGAAATTTTATAGCATGCTAATCATATTTTCTACATGTTTCTTACCCATCTCTCTTTTAGAAAATAAGCTTAACAGATAGAAGAATTTCTGCAATGGTATCGTTTATGAGGAAAGATTCTTGCAGGAATTCTCTGTGCTCCAATGTAGATGTAAGTACCTGTTGTATATCACTATATTTTTACATCAGCATGTATTTTGTTAATCGGCATGAATCCAACATTTATCTTATCTAAATTTAGTTGTAGCAAAATGTATGATTAAAGGCCACAATGTTGATTTTCGTAAGGAAAACTACCTGGTAGTTTTGCATCCTGAGTTGCATGAGTGTACTATCTCATATCAGTGGGTTTGAATACTTTGGTTCTGCAGTGGGCTTTTCAGTGTTTTTTTTACTGTGTTGTCCTGTTGTATCCCTATCTCTTACATCATACTCCCTCCGTCTAGATTAAATGTCGCAGAAATGGATAAAACTGGATGTATCTAGAACTGAAATACGCCTAGACCCGTCCATTTATTTCCGGATGGAGGGAATACATGTCAATATGTCATGCCTTTCTATTCTTCAGTATCTATTCCATCTCTGTTGTAGCATGTTTTATAACTGAATCACCATTCTTCTATATAAGGCATGCAAGGGGAAGACGGCTCTGTTAGAATCTGAAGGGTTACAAACCAGGTCTTTGCAAAAGATCCAAAAGCCAGGAGATAATAAACCAACTCCATTTTTCATAGATACTACTCCAGCACAGAGAAACCCAACTCCCATTGATAATAAGCAGATTCCAGTGGCCAAAGAACTAGTCCGCTCCAGTCCAACAAAAGAATGTCAACTCCATTCTAAGAAGCGTGTGCGTATCCTCGCATCATGAAATTTTATAGCATTCTGATCATATTTTCTACATGTTTCTTACCCATCTCTATTTTAGAAAATAAGGTTAAACGATAGAAGACTTCCTCCATTGGGATCGTATTCGAGGAAAATATCTTGCGGGAATTCTCTGTGCTCCAATGCTGATGTAAGTACATGTTGTATGTCACTATATTTTTACATCAACATGTATTTTGTTAATCAGCGTGAATCTAACCTTTATCTGATCTAAAATTAGTTGCAGCAAAATGTTAAAGGCGCCAATGTTGATTTTTGTAAGGAAAACTGCCTGGTAGTTTTGCATACTGAGTTGCATGAATGTACTATCTCATATCACGCACATTACTGAATAGTAGTGCTTCTCCGGTTGCCCATTCATTCATTGTGTCAATGTTGCTTTCGTACTACCTTACCTGGCTGATGATAGTTGTGCCATATTGTGTTAATTTGGTGTAGGCTACTTGCCCAAACGTTCGTTGTGTCAATGTTGCTTTCCTATTATCTGACTTGGCCAATGATAGCAATGCTAGTGTGTTAATTTTGTGCAGGCTGCTGAAGATAAGAAGACAAACTCTGAAAACAGCAAGGCAACCCCATTGACTCTTTCCAGTAAATCTAGGCCAGGTAATATGGCAATAACTCATGATTAATCTGTTTGGTTCCTGTCATAATTTATGTTATGATGTAGTGGTCGAGACACTCTCCACTATCAATAATACAAGCCTGCCAAAATCACCATCTGAATCTGTTCAGTATCCTCTGTCTCGAATGCAATGGAATAAATGTATGTTTGTGAACCAATTAATGGCTGAAGCAATGATGGAAATGGTGGATGAATCAGAGGTGCAGAGTCATGCGACACAACAATTGATCAATGTTTTCAGAGACAGTGTAGCAAAGCAGAAAGAACTTGCCCACATGCTTATGGGCGTCATCTATGCTGAGGTTGCAGATTGTGACGTTGTAGATGGTTAGGTTCTGCTCATTTATTTGCATTGGCATCAATCTTTGATTGCCCAGTGGATGTAATTTCCTGTAATATATGCTGGATGTGCAACATTATTCCCTGTATGCCGTACCTTTGCGTGATCGGTTTTGGTCCTGTGCATAATTGCTTGTCGTAATGGGCTCAAATTATCTAATTTGGCCTAAAGACATGTATGAACTTTAGTGGGCCCATTAAGTTAATGGGCCGTTACTAGGCCGAAAGTTAATGGTCGGCCCTCTTACCTCCCGGGTCGTTAACAGGCCGACATCGAAGCGGGCAACAGGTGGCCCCAGTTTATTTCACGGGCCGTTAACACGCCGTTACTAAGTTTGGGCTACATATGACCCAACTATACTGTAGGCCTTTAGCAGGCCGAAAGAGACAGCGGGCTTGTACTGGACCTTGAAGACCATGGGCCGCTAAGAGGCCGAAAGTCAGGTCATATTGTAAATGGCCCAACTATGTTGTGGGCCTTTAGCAGGCCGAAAGAGAAACCGGGCTGGTATTGGACCATGAAGGGCATGGGCCGTTAAAGGGCCAAAACTAAGGTCCGACTACAAATGGCCCAACTCATTTATGGTCCGTTAACAGGCTGAAAGTCATACAGGGTCGGGAATTGGCCCAACACTTAAATGGGTCGCTAAAAGGCCAAAACTTAGGTCCGACTAAAAATGGCCCAACTGATTTATGGGCCGTCAACAGGCTGAAAGTGACACCGGGCCAGAAAATTGGCCCAACACTTAAATGGGCCGCTAAAAGGCCGAAACTCAGGTCTGACAACAAATGGCCCATTAGATTTATGGGTCGTCAACAGGCTGAAAGACACACTTAAATGGGTCGCTAAAAGGCCGAAAGATGTACATCTTGAAAATTGGCCCATCCATTAAACGGGTCGTTAACAGGCTGAAATCTCATCGGGTCGATATTGAGCCCCGATATATAGCGGGTTGTTAACGGGCTCGAACTGACGATGGGCTGCAATGGTGTCAAATCTTTAACGGGCCGTTGACGGGCCGAATTGGCTCATCTTGTATGGGTCGTGGGCTTAAATGGACCTGACACAAGTAGGCCTTATATGGGCTGGACTGCTAATTTTTACTGGGCCGGCCTTTTTACAGGAATGGGCCTCTGTTGGGCCGTGCCACGTGTCGACGTACCATAGGCGTCTTCCGTCCAATGAGTGAATGACATCTGTCCCAACGGTGAGCTGACACGTGTTTCCTCCAGCCAATGATGACTTTACACGTGGAAAATCCCCATTGGTCAGGGCTGTTAACGGGTTATCGGATCCAAAACCCGACCCAATAGCTTAACGGCGTTCCGTTACGGTGGATGCCACGTGTCGGTCACCCTTGACGAAAGCACTTCTGTGACGCGCGATTTATCGTCATGGAAGTGGACACTTTCGTTATGATAATTTTGGTAATGTCATGGAACACTTCTACGACAGCACAGGTATGACTATCTTGATTCTGTCATAAATTTGTCATGGATGTACATGCATGAGAAAAAAATGCGACCTACTGTGACAAACACGTATCATCACGAAAGTGTATTTTTTTGTAGTGATAATAGCATGGAACAATCAAAAATTATAGATACGTTGGAGACTCATCAAGCATCCCCAAGCTTAATTCCTCTCGTCCTTGAGTAGGTAAATGATAAAAACAGAATATTTGATGTGGAATGCTACCTAGCATATTTCTCAATGTAATTTTCTTTATTGTGGCATGAATGTTCAGATCCAAATGATTCAAGATAAAAGTTTAATATTGACATAAGAAATAGTAATACTTCAAGCATACTAACTAAGAAATCATGTCTTCTCAAAATAACATGGCTAAAGAAAGTTATCCCTACAAAATCATATAGTCTGACTATTGCTCTATCTTCATCACACAAAGTATTTAATCATGCACAACCCCGATGACAAGCCAAGCAATTGTTTCATACTTTAGTAATCTCAAACTTTTTCAACTTTCACGCAATACATGAGCGTGAGCCATGGACATAGCACTATATGTGGAATAGAATGGTGGTTGTGGAGAAAACAAAAAGGAGAAGATAGTCTCACATCAACTAGGCGTATCAACGGGCTATGGAGATGCCCATTAATAGATATCAGTGTGAGTGAGTAGGGATTGCCATGCAACGGATGCACTAGAGCTATAAATGTATGAAAGCTCAACAAAAGAAACTAAGTGGGTGTGCATCCAACTTGCTTGCTCACGAAGACCTAGGGCGTTTTGAGGAAGCCCATCATTGGAATATGCAAGCCAAGTTCTATAATGAAAAATTCCCACTAGTATATGAAAGTGACAACATATGAGACTCTCTATCATGAAGATCATGGTGCTACTTTGAAGCACAAGGGTGGAAAGAGGATAGTAGCATTGTCCCTTCTCTCTTTTTTCTCTCATTTTTTTGGGCCTTCCCTCTTTTTTTATGGCCTTTCTCTTTTTTTAGGGCCTTTCTCTTTTTTATGGCCTTTTTCTTTTTTAAGTCTGAAGTCTCATTCTGACTTGTGGGAGAATCATAGTCTCCATCATCCTTTCCTCACTTGGGACACTCATTCACACGCCGGTGCATGGCCACTTGCTCAAGGGCTTCCATTTCCTCTTTCACTCATAGAGTCATAGGTTCCGTCATTGTTGAGGATCATGGAGCGCTTGTTGGTACACTCGAAGGACTTGTGGCCTCGACCGCCACATGTGAAACGCTTGATTGAACTTGTCTTGATGGTCTCATCGGTTGGAGTAGATGATGATTAAGCTCTCGGCTTGAAATTGCTTGTAGTAGGAGGACGACTTGAAGGTGTCAAAGTTTTCTTGGAACTTGACTTGTTGCCGTTGCTTGGTGAAACTTTTGTCGTAGAAGATGTTGGAGTCGTTGAAGCTTGGATGTAGGATGAGTCGTAGGTATTGGAAGAGAACTTGGCATACTTGAAGTCATCTTGTACTTGACGTTCCTCCGTGGTGGCTTGATGCACTAGCTCGATGAGGTTGGAGTAAGGTTGGAAGTCAGCGATCTTCTTGATAGGGTGGTTGAGTCCATTCAAGAAATGTGCCATATTTTGTTCATCATCTTTCGTGACATTGGCTCGTATCATGGAAATCTCCATTTCCGTGTAGTACTCTCCAGCACTCTTTGTTCCTTGCTTGAGGAGTTCGAGTTTCTTGAAGAGGTCGCGGTTATAGTAAGTTGGGACAAAATGCACTCTCATGACATCCTTCATTTGATCCCAAGTTGTGATTGGTGGTTCACCTCTTGCTTCTCGACGCTCAATGACTTGCTCCCACCAAATGAGGATGTAGTCTTGGAACTCAAGGAGTGCCATGGCGACCTTCTTCTCTTCATCTTAGTTATGCAAACGAAAGATCTTGTCGACCTTTAATGCCCATGAAAGGTACTCTTTGGGATCATTTCTTCCAACTTGGGCATGGTGAACTTGTGCTTGTTGTAGCGTTGCTATTCATTGTGTTGGGGTCAGGGATGATGACGCCCTTGACGTGGAGGGTTGTCAACCTCATGTTGCTCTTGGTGTGGAGGATTCCCATTGTCTTGTTGCTCTTGGCAAACTTGTGGTTCTTGGCGAGCTTGTTGTTCATGTCTAGCTTGAGGAGGAGCTTGAGGAACTTGATGGTGCAAACGTGCTTGATGTATTCGTTCGTGTACTTGCTCACGAAGTGCTTCTTCTTCTTCTCGAACACGTCGGTTGCGGTCGGTGATGAAACGATTGGTGTTGAGGAGGGCATATTGCGCCTCAATGGCTTGTGCTTCATGTCGTTGTTGTTGTAGACGGGAAGCTTCGGCATCTTGCTCATCTAGGTGTTGGCGTGCTTGCGCTTCCTCTTGTTGGCATTGGCGTTGCCTTTCTTGTGCTTGCGCAAGTGTAGCTTGATTTTGACGATGTCGATGTTCTTGCTCATCAAGTTGCTCTTGTCATTGGTTATTGCCGTGTAGTCGATTGCGGTTTGCTTGACGGTCTTGGCACGCGGCTCGTCGAAGAGTGTTTGATGTCGGTGTATTTGAGCCAGAGACGGTGTTGTCGGAGTGTCAACTCGAGCGGCTCCGTCTTGAATATGACGAAGTGGCAGAAGAGCGGTTGATCAACAAGGCGCAAATCGCGTCCATTCTTGCATTGTTCTCTTGTTTTTGTTCGTCGAGCTTGTTGTTAAAGTAGTCTCTTGTACGTTGGTCGGAATGTCACAAGTCAGTGGCGAGATTGTCGATGCGGTCGCTCAATGCTTGTTGTTCTTGATGCAATGCTCTTTGTGCGCCGAAGAGGTGGTTCTTGGTGACATAGGTGTTCGGGTCCTCATCTTGCTCGATGTAGAGTGGGTTGGTAGAATAAGTTGGCATATCCATCATTCCAAGCAAATATTTGAGTGGGAGAAAGAGAAGAACTATACCAAATGTACCTTGACTGAAGTTGAAGATGGATCAATGATCACTCAAATGTGTAGTAAGCAAATAGCACAATTCGTACCAATTCTTATCGGTTCTCACACCTACACAAATAAAGCCTTTGGTGGAGCTTGGTGAGGATGGTGGCACAAAATCTTGTGCAATTTTTAGTAAGACTCAATAATGTTGAAAAAGATTCACAAATTTGCAAAGGCAACAAGTAGACCAATAGCAATATGTGGTACAAGGGAACACACACACACACACAGAGAGAAGATAGATGGGGTTGTTGGGGAACGTAGTAATAATTCAAAAAAATTCCTACGTGTCACCAAGATCAATCTAGGAGATGCTAGCAACGAGAGATAGGGAGTGCATCTTCATACCCTTGAATATCGCTAAGCGGAAGCGTTACAAGAATGTGGTTGATGGAGTCGTACTCGCGGCGATTCAAATCGCGGAAGATCCGATCCAAGCACCGAACGGACGGCGCCTCTGTGTTCAACACACTTACAGACCAGGGACGTCTCCTCCTTCTTGATCCAGCAAGGGGAGAGGAGAAGTTGAGGGAGAACTCCTGCAGCATGACTGTGTGGTGGTGATGGAGCTTGTGGTTCTCGAGCAGAGCTTCACTAAGCACTACGGAGGAGGAAGAGGTGTAGGAAGGAGAGGAAGGGCAGCACCAGGGCGTGTCAGGGTGCGGCTGCCCTCTCTCTCCCTCACTATATATAGGGGGAAGGGGGAGGAGGAGGCGCCCTACGGTTTCCTCAAGGGGGCGGCGGCTAGGGCAGATTGGATCTCCCTAGGGAAACCCTAGGAAGACTTGCCCCCCAAGCCAAGCAGGTGGAGGCCTACCTCCCAAGCCAGGTGGAGGCGCCCCACCTCCCCAAGCAACGTGGGAAAGGGTGTGGGGAGCGCGCACAACCCCTTAGTGGGCTGGTTTGCCCCTTCCCCTTGGCCCATGAGGCCCTGCAACACTTGTCGGGGCCCCCGAAACACCTTTCGATCATGCTGGCCATAGCCTGGTACCTCCATAACACTTCCGGACTCCAATGCCCTTCATCCAATATATTGATCTTCACCTACGGACCATTCCAGAGTTCCTCGTCACGTTCGGGATCTCATCCGGGACTCTGAACAACCTTCGGTAACCGCATACTATTCCCATTACAACTCTAGCGTCACCGAACCTTAAGTGTGTAGACCCTACGGGTTCAGGAATCATGCAGACATGACCGAGCTACCTCTCCGGCCAATAACCAATAGCGGGATCTGTATACCCATATTGGCTCCGACATGTTCCACGATGATCTCATCAGATGAACCACGATGTCGGGGATTCAATCAATCCCGTATACAATTCCATTTGTCCATCGGTATGTTACTTGCCCGAGATTCGATCATCGGTATCCCCATACCTCGTTCAATCTCATTACCGGCAAGTCTCTTTACTCGTTCCGTAATGCATGATCTTGTGGCCAACTCCTTAGTCACATTGATCTCATTATGATGATGCATTACCGAGTGGGCCCAGAGATACCTCTCCGTCATACGGAGTGACAAATCCCAGTCTCGATTCGTGCCAACCCAATAGACACTTTCAGAGACACCTGTCGTGTACCTTTATAGCCACCCAGTTATGTTGTGACGTTTGATACACCCAAAGCATTCCTACGGTATCCGGGAGTTGCACAATCTCATGGTGTAAGGAAATGATACTTGACATTAGAAAAGCTCTTAGCAAACGAACTACACGATCTTGTGCTATGCTTTGGATTGGGTCTTGTCCATCACATCATTATCCTAATGATGTGATCCTGTTATCAACGACATCCAATGTCCATGCTCAGGAAACCACAACCATCTACTGATCAACGAGCTAGTTCAATTAGAGGCTTAGTAGGGACATATTACGGTCTATGTATTCACACATGTATTACGGTGTCCGGTTAATACAATTATAGCATGAATAACATACAATTATCATGAACAAGGAAATATAATAATAACCACTTTATTATTACCTCTAGGGCATATTTCCAAGAGTCTCCCACTTGCACTAGAGTCAATAATCTAGTTACATTTTGATGAATCGAACACCCATAGAGTTCTGGTGTTGATCATGTTTTTCTCGTGAAAGAGGTTTAGTCAACGGATCTGCGACATTCAGATCCGTATGCACTTTACAAATATCTATGTCTCCATATTGAATATATTCACAAATGGAGTTGAAGCGACACTTGATATGCCTGGTCTTCTTGTGAAACCTGGGCTCCTTGGCAAGGGCAATAGCTCCAGTGTTGTCACAGAAGAGAGTCATCGAGCCCGACGCATTGGGAATAACTCCTAGGTCGGTGATGAACTCCTTCATCCAGACTGCTTCACGTGCTGCCTCCGAGGCTGCTATGTACTCCACTTCACATGTAGATCCCGCCACACGCTTTGCTTGCAACTGCACCAGCTGACTGCCCCACCATTCAAAATATACACGTATCCGGTTTGTGACTTGGAGTCATCCAGATCTGTGTCAAAGCTAGCATCGACATAACCCTTTACGACGAGCTCTTCGTCACCTCCATAAACGAGAAACATATCCTTAGTCCTTTTCAGGTACTTTAGGATATTCTTGACCGTTGTCCAGTGTTCCATACCGGGATTCCTTTGGTACCTCCCTAGCAAACTTACGGCAAGGTTCACATCGGTTCTGGTACACAACATGGCATACATAATAGACCCTATGGCTGAGGCATAGGGGATGACACTCATCTTTTCTCTATCTTCTGCCGAGGTCGGGCATTGGGCCGTGCTCAATCTCACACCTTGCAATACAGGCAAGAACCCCTTCTTGGACTGATCCATATTGAACTTCTTCAATATCTTGTCAAGGTATGTGCTTTGTGAAAGACCAATGAGGCGTCTTGATCTATCTCTATAGATCTTGATGCCTAATATGTAAGCAGCTTCTCCAAGGTCCTTCATTGAAAAACACTTATTCAAGTAGGCCTTTACGCTTTCCAAAAATTCTATATCATTTCCCATCAATAGTATCTCATCCACATATAATATGAGAAATGCTACAGAGCTCCCACTCACTTTCTTGTAAACACAGGCTTCTCCATAAGTTTGCATAAACCCAAATGCTTTGATCATTTCATTAAAGTGAATGTTCCAACTCCGAGATGCTTGCACCAACCCACAGAGGGAGCGCTCGAGCTTGCATACCTTGTCAGCATTCTTAGGATCGACAAAACCTTCCGGCTGCATCATATACAATTCTTCCTTAAGGAAACCGTTAAGGAATGTCGTTTTGACGTCCATTTGCCATATCTCATAATCATAGAATGTGGCAATTGCTAACATGATTCAGACGGACTTCAGCTTCGCTAAGGGTGAGAAGGTCTCATCGTATTCAACCCCTTGAACTTGTCGATAACCCTTAGCGACAAGCCGAGCCTTATAGATGGCCACATTACCATCCGCGTTAGTCTTCTTCTTAAAGATCCACTTATTTTCTATGGCTTGCCGATCATCGGGCAAGTCTGTCAAAGTCCATACTTTGTTTTCATACATGGATCCTATCTCGGATTTCATGGCTTCAACCCATTTGTTGGAATCCGGGCCCGCCATCGCTTCTTCATAGTTCGAAGGTTCACCGTTGTCTAACAACATGATTTCCAGGACAGGGTTGCCAAACCACTCTGGTGCGGAACGTGTCCTCGTGGACCTACGAAGTTCAGTACCAACTTGATCCAAAGTTTCATGATCATCATCATTAACTTCCTCTCTAGTCGGTGCAGGCACCATAGAAACATCTTCCTGAGCTAAGCTACTCTCTGGTTCAAGAGGGGGTACCTCATCAAGTTCTACTTTCCTCCCACTTACTTATTTTGAGAGAAACTCTTTCTCCAGAAAGGATCCATTCTTGGCAACAAAGATCTTGCCTTCGGATCTAAGGTAGAAGGTATACCCAATAGTTTCCTTAGGGTATCCTATGAAGACGCATTTTTCCCACTTAGGTTCGAGCTTTTCAGGTTGAAGTTTCTTGACATAAGCATCGCATCCCCAAACTTTTAGAAACGATAGCTTAGGTTTCTTCCCAAACCATAATTCATACGGTGTCTTCTCAACGGATTTAGACGGTGCCCTATTTAAAGTGAATGCGGCAGTCTCTAAAGCATAACCCCAAAATGATAGTGGTAGATCGGTAAGAGACATCATAGATCGCACCATATCCAATAGAGTGTGGTTACGATGTTCGGACACACCATTACGCTGAGGTGTTCCAGGCGGCGTGAGTTGTGAAACAATTCCACATTTCCTTAAGTGCGTGCGAAACTCGTGACTCAAATATTCTCCTCCACGATCTGATCGAAGAACTTTATTTTCCTGTCACATTGATTATCCACCTCGCTCTGAAATTCCTTGAACTTTTCAAAGGTCTCAGACTTGTGTTTCATTAAGTAGACATACCCATATCTACTTAAGTCATCAGTGAGGGTGAGAACATAACGATAGCCACTGTGAGCCTCAGCGCTCATTGGACCGCATACATCAGTATGTATTATTTCCAACAAGTTGGTTGCTCGCTACATTGTTCCGGAGAACGGAGTCTTGGTCATCTTGCCCATGAGGCATGGTTCGCACGTGTCAAATGATTCATAATCAAGAGACTCCAAAAGTCCATCTGCATGGAGTTTCTTCATGCGTTTGACACCAATGTGACCAAGGCGGCAGTGCCACAAGTATGTGGGACTATCATTATCAACCTTACATCTTTTGGCATTCACACTATGAATATGTGTAACATCACGTTTGAGATTCAATAAAATAAACCATTGACCAGCGGGGCATGACCATAAAACATATCTCTCATATAAATAGAACAACCATTATTCTCGGATTTAAATGAGTAGCCATCTCACATTAAACGAGATCCAGATACAATGTTCATGCTCAAAGCTGGCACTAAATAACAATTATTGAGGTTTAAAACCAATCCCGAAGGTAGATGTAGAGGTAGCATGCCGATGGCGATCACATCGACCTTGGAACCATTCCCGACGCGCAGCACCTCATCCTTCGCCAATCTCCGCTTATTCTGCCGCTCCTGCTTTGAGTTACAAATGTGAGCAACTGCACCGGTATCAAATACCCAGGAGCTACTATGAGCGATGGTAAGGTACACATCAATAACATGTATATCATATATACCTTTGGCGTTACCGACCTTCTTATTCGCTAAGTACTTGGGGCAGTTCCCCTTCCAGTGACCATTTCCCTTGCAATAAAAGCACTCAATCTCAAGCTTGGGTCCATTCTTTGGCTTCTTCTTCCCGGAAATGACTTACCGGGCGCGGCAACTCCCTTGCCGTCCTTCTTGAAGTTCTTCTTTCCCTTGCCTTTCTTGAAACTAGTGGTCTTATTCACCATCAACACTTGATGTTCCTTTTTGATTTCCACCTCCGCTGATTTCAGCATTGAATATAACTCAAGAATGGACTTCTCCGTCCCTTGCATATTGTAGTTCATCACAAAGCTCTTGTAGCTAGGTGGAAGCGGCTGGAGGATTCTGTCAATGACCGAGTCATCTGGAAGATTAATTCCCAGCTAAGACAAGAAGTTGTGTAACTCAGACATTTTGAGTATGTGCTCGCTGATAGAACTATTTTCCTCCAACTTACAACTATAGAACTTGTCGGAGACTTCATATCTCTCGACCTGGGCATGAGCTTGGAAAACCATTTTCAGCTCTTGGAACATCTCATATACAGGATAGATTGTAAAGACAATTTTAGACTAAGTTCATGATAATTAAGTTCATTTGATCAAATTATTTAATGAACTCCCACTCAGATAGACATCCCTCTAGTCATCTAAGTGATACATGATCCGAATCGACTAGGCCGTGTCTGATCATCATATGGGACAGACTAGTCATCAATGGTGAACATCTCCATGTTGATCGCATCTACCATATGACTCATGCTTGACCTTTCGATCTCTCGTGTTCCGAGGCCATGTCTGCACATGCTAGGCTCATCAAGTCAACCTAAGTGTTTCGCATGTGTAAATCTAGCTTACACCTATTGTATGCGAATGTTAGAATCTATCACACCCGATCATCACATGGTGCTTCGAAACAACGAACTTTCGCAATGGTGCATAGTTAGGGGGAACACATTCCTTGAAATTTTAGTGAGGGATCATCTTATTTATGCTACTGTCGTTCTAAGCAAATAAGATGTAAACATGACAAACATCACATGCAAATCATAAAAGTGACATGATATGGCCAATATCATCTTGCGCCTTTGATCTCCATCTTCGAGGCGCGTCATGATCACCATCATCACCGGCATGACACCATGATCTCCATCATCGTGTCTTCATGAAGTTTTCTCGCCAACTATTACTTCTACTACTATGGCTAATGGTTAGCAATAAAGTAAAGTAATTACATGGCGCTTGTATTGACTCATAGGTCATACAATAAATTAAGACAACTCCTATGGCCCCTGTCGGTTGTCATACTCATCGACATGCAAGTCGTGATTTCTATTACAAGAACATGATCTATCTCATACATCACATATATAATTCATCACAACCTTTTGGCCATATCACACCACATAACATACCCTGCAAAAACAAGTTAGACATCCTCTAATTGTTGTTGTATGTTTTACGTGGCTGCTATGGGTTTCTAGCAAGAACATTTCTTACCTACGCAAAAGCCAGAACGGTGATATGCCAATTGCTATTTACCCTTCATAAGGACCCTCTTCATCGATTCTGATCCGACTAAAGTGGGAGAGACAGACACCCGCTAGCCACCTTATGCAACAAGTGCATGTCAGTCGGTGGAAACTGTCTCACGTAAGCGTGCGTGTAAGGTCGGTCCGGGCCGCTTCATGCCACAATGTCACCGAATCAAGATAGGACTAGTAACGGTAAGCAAATTTAACAAATCATCGGCCACAACTACTTGTGTTCTACTCGTGCATAGAATCTACGCATAGACCTAGCTCATGATGCCACTGTTGGGGAACGTAGTAATAATTCAAAAAAATTCCTACGTGTCACCAAGATCAATCTAGGATATGCTAGCAATGAGAGAGAGGGAGTGCATCTTCGTACCCTTGAAGATTGCTAAGCGGAAGCGTTACAAGAACACGCTTGATGGAGTCGTACTCGCGGCGATTCAAATCGCGGAAGATCCGATCCAAGCGCCAAACGGACGGCGCCTCCGCGTTCAACACACGTACAGCCCGGGGACGTCTCCTCCTTCTCGATCCAGCAAGGGGAGAGGACAAGTTGAGGGAGAACTCCTGCAGCACGATGGCGTGGTGGTGATGGAGCTCGTGGTTCTCTAGCAGAGCTTCGCTAAGCACCGTGGAGGAGGAAGAGGTGTAGGAAGGAGAGGAAGGGCAGCACCAGGGCGTGTCAGGGTGTGGATGCCCTCTATCTCCCTCACTATATATAGGGGGAAGGGGGAGGCACCCTAGGGTTTCCCCTAGGGGGCGGCGGCTAGGGCAGATTGGATCTCCCTAGGGAAACCCTAGGGAGACTTGCCCCCCAAGCTAAGCAGGTGGAGGCTTGCCTCCCAAGCCAGGTGGAGGCGCTCCACCTCCCCAAGCAACGTGGGGAAGGGTGTGGGGGGCGCACAGCCCCTTAGTGTGCTGGTTTGCCCCTTCCCCTTGGCCCATGAGGCCCTGCAACACTTGTCGGCGCCCCCGAAACACCTTTCGGTCATGCTGGCCATAGCCCGGTACCTCCAGAACACTTCTGGACTCCAATACCCTTCGTCCAATATATCGATCTTCACCTCCGTACCATTCCGGAGTTCCTCGTCACGTCTGGGATCTCATGCGGGGCTCCGAACAACCTTCGGTAACCACATACTATTCCCATTACAACTCTAGCATCACCGAACCTTAAGTGTGTAGACCCTACAGGTTCGGGAATCATGCAGACATGACCGAGATACCTCTCCGGCTAATAACCAATAGCGGGATCTGGATACCCATATTGGCTCCCACATGTTCCACAATGATCTCATCAGATGAACCACGATGTCGGGGATTCAATCAATCCCGTATACAATTTCCTTTGTCCATCGGTATGTTACTTGCCCGAGATTCGATCATTGGTATCCCCATACCTCGTTCGATCTCGTTACCGGCAAGTCTCTTTACTCGTTCCGTAGCGCATGATCCCGTTGCCAACTCCTTAGTCACATTGAGCTCATTATGATGATGCATTACCGAGTGGGCCCAGAGATACCTCTCCGTCATACGAAGTGACAAATCCCAGTCTCGATTCATGCCAACCCAACAGACACTTTCAGAGACACCTGTAGTGTACCTTTATAGCCACCTAGTTACGTTGTGGCGTTTAATACACCCAAAGCATTCCTACGGTATCCGGGAGTTGCACAATCTCATGGTGTAAGGAAATGATACTTGACATTAGAAAAGCTCTTAGCAAACGAACTACATGATCTTGTGCTATGCTTAGAATTGGGTCTTGTCCATCACATCATTCTTCTAATGATGTGATCCCGTTATCAACGACATCCAATGTCCATGGTCAGGAAACCACAACCATATATTGATCAACGAGCTAGTTCAACTAGAGGCTTACTAGGGACATATTACGGTCTATGTATTCACACATGTATTACGGTTTCCGGTTAATACAATTATAGCATGAACAACAGACAATTATCATGAACAAGGAAATATAATAATAGCCACTTTATTATTGCCTCTAGGGCATATTTCCAATAGGGGTCGTGCAACCAAAATGAGCTCAAAATGTGGAATCCACGGAAAATGCTCGTGTTGCACAACTCTATAGAGACGCTAGCGCAATCGCACAATAGGAGGATACGAGACTTGTGCACAACCTACTAAGCAAAAATGCAACGACTACTATCCCAAGTATGCTATATGTATGGTGTTCCGGTGGTATGATCCAAGATGATCGAGTATGACAATCTTAATGTAGTATGATGCTATGGTCTTGCTTAAAAGCTCTTTGCTTATCTTTCTCTTTTGATTAAAAGCTTGTTTGGCTCTTTCTCTTTTGAGCTCTTTTGATGGCCACTTATGCAAAACTTCACGAACCAAGCTAGCAATTGTGTATGCGATGACAACCTCGTGTCACAAGATATGGTAGCAAGATACGGATACCATGATGATATGAGATATGCAATGGAAGGTGCAGATCGACTATCTCTCATGTGCACAAGTAGCGTTGCCGGCAATACTCAAATGGCTAGTCTCGTTAGGAAAGGTACGCAAAATGGGCTATGAGGTTATCAATGCAATGGCAAGGAGTACACCAAGGTGTCGTCGAAGTTACGTCCTTGCTTACGGTTGAGGGTGTCAAATGGTTGAGCGGTTGTTGTCGATGATGAGTCCGTGGCGAAGATGAGCGGCGGTGATGTCGATATCGAACCGTTCCTAGTTAGCCAAAAAAACCTAGGAAACGATGAATCCACAACTCAAATTCTCAAAACCAAATGTGTCAAAATTTGTTGGGGTTGGTAGCGGTCAAGTGGTGGTAGGGTTTGGTGTATTGAATGTGTAGCGGGAGTGAGGTTGTCGTGGTGGAGCTGGGTATGCGATGGAGGAAATGGTGGTGAAGAAAACTGCAAAAAATGCAGTTTCGGCAGAGGTAGCCGGATGATTCGGGTCAAGGTCCGAATGATCCGGGCAGGTCAACTGCACGCGGGTGAGGCTCGGGAAAAACTCAAAAACGGTGACAAATTCGAGGATTTCGGGGATTTTTTATGGATTTCACGGTGAATATGGTGGGGGAAAGGTTAGATCCACTTGCAACACAACGAATTCACAGATCAAAATCAACAAAACTTCATCATACCAACAAATCACAAAAAAAATTAGGGGGCTATTTTTGTGGAGATTTTCGAAATTAGGACGAAATCAACAAAATTAGGCTAGAAAACAAAGAGGGAGGGCTCCAAAATCGTGATCAACGTTGGTCATGATACCAAGATGATGTAGGGTAGAACCCTAGATGCCCGATCTTTCACGATTGGAGCGGATCCCACGAAGAACACGAGGTGAAAACACGAGGGGAAACACGAGAGGATTCCCTCAAACCAACAAGATTTGATTACACATGTGCTAGATCCGCATACATGAAGAGATACACGATCCAAAGTCAACAAGGGACGATACAAGTAGCAAGTTCTTCTCCGTGAGGAGGTCTTGAAGGTCTTCCCGTGATGGGGTCTTGAATCCGCTTGGGGATCTTCTCCTTAGAGGTTGTGATCTCCTAGGGAGAAGGTACCAAGTGGATGAGCAAAGCTCTATCACCTAAATGAGCTAACCCTTTGCTAACCCTAGAAAAGTAGAGGAAGAGTCGTTTATATAGGCTAAGGGGGCGAAGGGGTACATGGGCCTCGGCCCAACACGCGCGCACAGGCGGTGGTCCGGATGATCCGGATGGGGAGCCGGGTGATACGGGCTTCAGGGACCCGGGTGATCCGGGAGATGGTCTGGATGGTCCGGGCATGGCGAGGAGAGTCCGGACGTCCCGGATGTCTGGAGGGGAGTCCGGATGTCCAACTGGGTCCGGATGATCCGGGACTCCGTCCGGATGATCCGGCTTCGAGGTGCATCTTCGGGTGCTCTCGGGTGGATTTGCCGGATCATCTGGACCGGGGTCCGGATCGTCCGGCCAGGCTGGGACTTGGCTGAATTCTTCTCCGTCTTCGCGCATGTCTTCCTCCTTTGGTTCGCCTTGCTCCTTAGCTTCTCCATGGCTGCCTTCGATGTACCTGAGTATGCAAAGAGTTTCCGTTTGAGATAGTAGCCATGTCACATGCGTCTCAAAGAGGAATTGGGAGGAGTGATGTCACCTCGATTTCAAGAGCTCTCGCACATGCTCAAGTCATGGGTCCACTTGCACTTGATGAGACGATGATTGGTCCATGAGGATGAGCTTGGGATGCTCCGCATTAGTGGATTTTGCTAGTGTCACAATATTGACATAATTGACACGTGTGAGACATATTTAATCCACGAGATGGCCAAATGAAAAAGATTGTTTAGAGTCGAACAAGATTCTCAAAATAGTTGTGCAAGGTAGGGAGAGAAAACACATAGATTGAAGGACAGTGGGAGGAAGGAAGCAAATTGTCATGTGATGGCCGAGAAGATGGAGGAGAGGAAGGCAGTAATGAGATGCATTTGTCTACAACATGACGAATATGAAATATCATCCCATGTGGATAGTCAATAGCACACAACATTTCTCTTTCTAAAGAATTGTTAGCTTGTGGCAACGCATGGGCATTGAACTCAGATTCTTTTACTTCTGCACTTACCCATGGTTTGAGAAATTTAGTGTCATTAATTGCAATAAGGAATATCATATATCCATAAACATCAGATTTTTACCAGTAGAACATGATCATGATGAACCAGCGAAATTTTTTAAATGCCCGTGGCACGGGCATTCTACTAGTGTACCTAGGTTTGATGCCATTTTGTGGATATTCAAACATCCGGGCCAGTCCATGGACATTTGATGCATAGCGTGAGATGGCAAAGTGTCCAGACCTAGGGGTGTTTCAATGCACCGTGCTGGAGTTGCCCTAAAAGTTCAGATAGAACACCACATGCACAACTCAGCTTTGGTGAGCTGCAAAATTTATCCAGGTATGACGCCATATTGCTTCAAAGTGGGGGCAAACTGCTCCATGCACGAAAATGAAGCAACAATAAATAACGGGCACATGCTATAATTACCAAATAAAACATGAATACTCAACAGAAAATTGGGCCAAAAGAATATCTGCTGTTAGCTTGATGGGGCCTGGCTACTTGTTGATGACGATTTGGCAACATAGATCTGCTTCATCCTACCAGTGCCATATTTCTTGTCGGAACCAGAGCTCCTCCCCGGATGTCCTGACCGACGTTGCCATTCATTCACAGTTCCAGCCCTTTGGGTAACCCTGGCCAGACGATCCTGATTATTATTAACTGGATGTTTGAACTGTTGATCCGATGGTAATGAAGACTGGTGTGGCTTGGGGGGCATCTTGGCAACTTGACCAGACTTGGGGTTGCTATTTGGGACTTCATTGCCGATCACACCTTTCCGGACAAATGAAGGCTCAGCAGTTCGAGCATCTGAACTGCTTGAGGCTGGCTGTTTAACATCCGATGACTGGGAGGCAGCTATACTTGGGAAACTCTTGTTGCTATCTGATGTTGAGGGCTCCTGGAACCGCTCATTTGTACTTGACTTGTCAATTACCACATTATCAACATACTGTGATGCCGCTGTACCATCTATTGGATGCTGTTGCAGTTGCACTGACAACGGGACAGAGTGCATAGGCACACGTGGCCAACAAGGTTGCACCTGTATTTTCGCAGATGACTGGAATAATAGTCACGAAGTTAGTTAAAATGCGAACAGAGAAAATTTTGTGGCACAAAAACAAAACAGAAAATTGTTTGTAACCAGGTTATTTAGTTCAATATACAATGATCATAGAAAATATACCTTGGGGGCTCTCCTAAAAAATACAATGATTTTATTTGAAACTGGCAATGGCAAGCAATTGTATGAACATAAATTAAAGCTGCCATAGAGAAAAGCACAAACAGATGCAATGCTTCCGAAGCAGAACAGCTACGATGTCCACATCATGAGCAAGGCCAACCTTCGGATCACCGCCGGGGCAAAGAAACTAGGGTCATTTGTTTTGTGGGGGGTCACTTGTAACAAACTCTATCCTCTATAGATGAGGCAAAATCTTATGCCTCCATTTCAAAGAGAGAAAAAATAGTGCATATCGTCAATAATAATGGGTCAACCCTACACCCCGGGCACATACTGGAAAAGGCTAACAAATCCGAGCTACTACCTAGATTCAAGAATATAAGGTGCATCAGTTTTCGTGCCAGTCAAACATATGTATGTTTGATCAAGATTATAGAAGAAAATATCAACATCTACAATACAAAATAAGTAAAATATGAAATACTTTTCTTGATGGATCTAATGATACAAATATGGTTTTGTAGATACTGATACTTTTTTCTAAAAATTTGGTGAAATATGCAAATGTTTGACTTCTGAAAAAACTAATACACCTTATATTTTGGAAGGGAGGGAGTATAGTAAATGCTGCCACAAAGTGCCTCCAACTGTTTCATGCATATGAGGTTATGCACATCACAGAGAGAGAGAGATTACTCTTTCTGATCCTATAACACAAACTAATCACCCTTCTGATAATGAAATGGATATCCAAACACATAAGCATGAACCAATTTGATTCTCTAAACATGTTATCTGAACCAACTATTGCATACCTGGAATGAAGCCATGTCAAACATTGTCAGCGGGGATGGGATTGGCATGATAGAAGTTGCACGTAGATGTGGCACTTGAGTAGGAAAACTGGGTGAGGTTACTTGACCAGGTAGCACATTTTGGTTGTTTGGATCACTCTGGCTGATGCCAACAGAAGGTCCTTGGTTTTGCTTCCAATCAGGCTGCTTGTCACCAGGAATGTAAGTGGCTCCCATAAAACCAAGCCCCATCTGACCAAATTGCCCAAGTGGGGCAAAGTGGTTGTAGACCACCATATGTGGAGGACCTTGCACGCCTGGGATTCCTCCAGGGCTAATGAAAGGACCAGCGAATCCAGTAGGGGGACGATAAAATGAATCCACCATAGATGGCCAAGCACCCAACTGTGCTGAAGGCAAAGCGTTGCTTCTTTGAGGCTGTTGACCCAAAGTGCCGGCAGATTCATCACTTGGCCCAAATGCAAAAGGATGTGCTCCTAACATTGTGTTCATCTCGAAGCAAGAGAAGTGAGACGGCTGTGCAATGGGGAACTGAGAAAGCGTTGGCCCTGGCACCTGTGGGCTTGGTAAAGAAGGCCACAGGGACATTGACGGAGTGTCAACTGACAGGTCTGCTGGAAGAGCAACCGTCAGTGGCTCCTCTCCAGATGATTGACCAGGTTGACCTGTTATTGCCCCTGCTTAAGTTTTATTAAGCTCTATAAATACAGGTGCATCTAAAAGGTAATTTTTAAATCAAATAATCAACAACCAGAAGATCATACCTCCGGCTGTTAACCGAGTGAGATCCTTACTGCTAAAGCTATTTTTGTCTGAAGCAGAAGCTTCAGTTCCAACTGCCTCATCAGTACAAATAGCTGCAACAGCCACAGCAGAAGCAGCTGCTTCAGCCTCAGCTTGAGCTTCAACCTCCTCTGAGTTTGGACATTGATCTTTAGTAGTAGCCTTCTCCTTATCGAACAAAACAGCAGCACTACTGTTATCACCAGGCAAATTTCGGTCAATCTTCATTTCAGACCAAGATGAACCTGGAGCACCAAGCCCATTTGAAATTGTTCGGGTGATGGGAGCCAGTACGGTTGGCGAGGTAACTGCCCCTGAGCATTGTAATTGTTTCATCATCAATGAAGCTGCTGGAAGCATTGTACAATACTAATACAAACCATGATGTGCTTACCAAACTGAATCTTCTCCCCAGCCAAAAGAGAATTGATAGGGCTAGCAGATGATGTGTATGCCATGTCCATGGTTACTGTAGGAGATAGAGCATTATTTGACTCCAAAGGAAAGCCAGAACCTCCTTGTTCAAACTTTGCTGGTTTCATTGCTTCCTCAAGTTGAATTTGAGTTAATGGCATAACCTAGCATGGGCACAAGTTGTCAGAAGCTATACAAGCACAGAATTGTAAGACATCCAGAGTTAGAAATAACTCGTCTTTAAAAGATAAACGTGCCAATTGTTGCCTGAACACTCAGAAGTACATGTAAAACCACAATATTGGTTAAGAAAATCAATACTCCCGCCATTCTTAAATAGATGCCGCACTAGAATGCATGGCCAAACTTCCAATCACTTTTTTGAACACTAAAATATATACAGTTATTCAGATTTGTCGCAATGAAATCATATTAATGCAATATATTTCCGTACCACTAATTCATTATATCTCTTTATTCTAAAATTGACTACTGACGCAGTAATCTCATTAAGC
This sequence comes from Triticum aestivum, assembly GCF_018294505.1. Lineage (NCBI taxonomy): Eukaryota > Viridiplantae > Streptophyta > Magnoliopsida > Poales > Poaceae > Triticum > Triticum aestivum. The sequence goes on from NC_057804.1 coordinate 357,894,818, forward strand.
CATGTCACTGCTAAATTCCATTCATAAACTAGTTAAGATTTCCTTTTTCAAAACTTGCTTAAGATTTCCTATTTACTGCACTTGTGCTTTGTGAGTGCGGTGCAAACAGTGAACTTAAAAGACATTGCAAAACAATTGGTTGGTTCGTGCACTGAAAGACTGCGTTGATCAGAACATACAAACCACTGCCACGTGCTCTAGGAAATAACAAGCATGGACATCCATTTATACGTATGAGTTCGCCACATCAGAGTGGATAAGTGCTTAGTAGTACATGTGCTATCTAAAGCATTGATCCTATTTTCCATTCTTTGGGTGCATCCAAAATTATAATTTTCTGGTTTCTTAGCGAAACAGTGAAGATTGTGATTATGATGTGAGTGATCATGATTTGATGTGAGCAGAAATAGTAGATTATAACCATTCTCTTTGTGCTACCGACATAAATTCACGCGCTAATATTTCTACAAAGATGCATTCACCATTTCTATGATTCAATAATCTGCTAGCTATTAGGGCACTGAAAGTTCTGATCATTTAGTAGTACTAAAAAAAAGTCATCCCATAACTATTACTAAAAATTATACATTATATATGTTTCAGTAATCGTCATACACACACTGTTCATTATAAGTTACTTTTGCTTTCGGAGTGTTAGAAGAGAGGTTCACCTTTGAGAAAAGACATTCAAACCATTTCGGAAACAAAATATCTTTGAACAATTAAAGGCATGATTGTACATACAGGGTTACTTGATTTTAAAATATATCAAAAGTATCAACTTACTATTCAAGCTGCAACACGTGGACATGACCGTAGTTTCTATTTTAATAGCGTATAATAACGAAAAGTAGAAGTTAGATTTCTATCTTGGAGATAACATCAATGTCCAAATATTAAGTACATGTATAGCATGGCCCACCCAGCACAAAGTTAGGATGAGTGCCCGATCCAAAATAACATGACTTCACTGACATGCAGAAATTTCGCAATGTAGGTTATTTTATTGTATAGTGCTAGCTCACTTCCCATCATTTATGAAGGGAAACTGTGAAACTATCTGCTTTGGATATAAAATGCTTTTGCCTGCAGAATATATAAGCAGCACAGGACTGTCCACATTAACTTGGCACACAGAAGATGAAGTCAGCAGAAACACAAAATGAAGGTCCCCCAAGGCACCCAAGGCACTTCGTACTGTTTTGAATAATGATCTGCACATAGGGACAAAAAAACCTTTCTAAAGCAATCTACCTGCTGGTTCGTTTGTGAACTATCCCAGTTGCCCATGTTAAATGGAGTGCCAATGGACGATGTTTTATTATTGCTTTCTGATAAGCATGCCACAAGCTTTGTTGCGGCACTAGAAGTTATCAAGTCGGAGGTTGCCTGGCTTCGGATAGGCCTGCAAAAGAGTTTTTGAACAAGGTTCTAAACAAGAATCCTAGTTAAATAGCATAAACATAACTAAGATACAATGGTACATACTTCTTTGCATGGTAATTTGTACGAGGTCCTGTGTTAGCTGAAGGTGGCCGCCCTATGGGTGTCATTGAAGCTGTATCACCCATGAATGAAGATGATGGTTCGGCGTGATCAAGGACCCTTCCTTCAACTGCAAGGACAGAACCCGAAGAAACTTTCTTCGCAGGTTCCCCACCCAAAGAAAGTGTCCCCTTATAAATACTTGAACTGCTAGAGCTGTGTAGAGACATTTGATGCTGCTTGCGGGGAGCCTGGTTCAACAAACACGAAAGCATTAATTTTAGGAAGACAAATACATATAAGGCACCAATGTAAAGGATGATAACTTGGCACCTTTGCCATCCTTATTTTGGATCTATTTTCTTTCTCCCTCTGCTCTCTCCTGACACTCATGATCTGCTTCTTGGACCTGACTTCAATGAAACCATCTGCATCAACAGGCATTTCAACGCCTTGCTGCCTAACGATGCGTACAACTCCAGCATGTAACGAGGTATTAGCGTCTCCCTCGGGGATACCACCTGCTCTAGATTTCTTGTACCCACAATGAGACCTGTCATAAGATGGAGCCTTCTGTGCAATTCTCTCTGTTTTACTATAATAATGAGCAGATGTAGATGAAGAATCTGCTCCATTAATATCACTTGCATCATTTGTACCTTCCTTTCTGTTCACATTTCTCACCGGGATCTCCCTTGCCAATCCATTGGGAACCGGATTCTCATTCTGCTCATCGTGGCACTCAGAAGCTAGGGTTTCGTTCTTCTCAACATTTGTCCGCACTCTAAATTCAGTTCTTCTTATGTTCCTACGAGACCTTCTCTGGAATCCTCTGGAATCTTTATGAAAAGTTTCAACAGCTGAGCCTGTTGATCCCATATTAGATTCTTTAACAGCATAACCGTATCTCCTCCCACTTCCACCAGATACAGCGCCTGCCTTTAGGCCACTCAAGGCTTTCCCATATGAACCAACTTGAGAAGATTCTGTGTTATTGAAAGAAGATTTGTGATTCCGCTTTGAGGAGAGATCATTATTCCTCTGAGAATCACCTTTTGAAAGTCCGAAAGATGCATTTTTTTCAATTGAAGTTCTGTCTAATCGGCTGTGAAATTCATTTAAATCAGCCATCCGGTTGATTTCAGATTCATTGCACTGATGCAAATTTGATTCTCTTGGGGTATTCTGATTTGCATTTGGATCCATCTCATTAGGTATACCACTCGAAGCATTCTGTTTCGATATATGTGGAGTTGGTGCGGGGGGCTGAACGGAGGGCACTGCCTGAGAATGTGGTCTTACATTCTGGGCAATAGGGCGGGCATGCTTCAACTGACCAAACTTGAATAAAGGAGCTGATGAAGGGAGCAGTTGAGCCAGGGATGGGTTAATCTGATTGTGGAGATGGATCGGCATCTGTATGGAGCCAATCTGAATGGCTCGAACCGGAGTTGGTATTAAAGATGACCCGGAAAACAAACCGACCTGCAGACTAACAGGAACTTCATTCTGGTAAGTTACTGCTGATGTTGATGAATCAATAGGGGGGGCAAAAGATGCCTGAGGTAACTTGGAACTTGGCACAGCTGTGCTACCGGATGGATCAACATTGGATTCATCGGTCAAGGCATTTGTTTGATCAAGAGCTAAGTCTTGAAGCATAACAAGGTCACAAGGATCAATTGAACCACAACTCAACTCTTGCTCCAAGACGCCCAAGTGTACACCAACTTCCAGTTCTGTGCTCTTCACAGAAGTTAATTCAAGCTCACTATTCAGGGGAATTTCAACCTGTACACCCTGATCAAATCCAAGTATAACTGGTTCCGTTTCTGCAGTTGTATTATGTTCATCTGCAAACTCATCATCCAAGTCAAGATGCACGTCTGTGAACTCATTAGCCAAGTCAAGAGTATCACCATCGCCATCATTGATTTCATCTTCTTGGTAGCTATTGCCTTCCTCATCATACACATCCTGTTTTTGCTTGGATTCATTGTGTTCACTTGGCCATTCATCATCATCCATGTGAGAAGTCGTGCTTGAGGTAGCGATTCTGCTTATGTTTGCTGCATCTAAAGTTGAAGCTGCTTGGTCATTATCAGATACCACAGCGCGATCACCATCAGCAGAAGTTGGCAGTGCAGGCGAATCACCAGACACATCCATCTCGTCATGGGAAACATGTGGAGGTGACCTAGGAGGGCTTGAAACAGAAAGAGAAGATTGTGAGCCCAAGACAGGGCTTGCCCTATCCCCATTTTGCTGCTCATTGACAACAATGCCTTCAGCAGGTGTCCCATGCTGGCGGGATACCTCTTGGTGTGCACTACCATATTGGCTGTGCATAGTCTGTTCATCATCTCTACTGGAACTCTCTCTCATTACATCATGAATGAAAGATGAATTGGCATGTTGAATAGAAGCACTAATTGCACTTCCATGCATTGAGGTCACAACAGGTGGTGGGGGTACACGTGGTTGCCGCATAGGGTAGCAGGATTTTGTAAAAGAGGAGAAATCATTAGCCTCGGAGTTCTGGAACATTCTCTCTCCTTGTTGAGCATTGGGGCTTCCGTAGGAACCACTAGGCAGCCAAGTAGCATCTCCAAACCTATCACTGTTAAAAAAATGAGTGCCAAATTCAGACTGCTTAAAACAGTTATTCTCCCTTGGTGCATCCCACCTTGGAACTCTTCCTTGACTGTAATCTTCCAGTGCCCATGGTGAATCATTGATTTGGTCTCTCGAAGATGGCTCGGCTAACGATGCCCGAAATCCATCATAAGAATCTTTTTTAGGGAAGCTTCCCCTCTTAGTACCCAAAGTGTCGCACCGTGGACTGTAATGTAGATTTTCTTGGTCTTCAAATGCAGCCCTTGCACTGTGGTACTCGTGTTCTCTATCAACCAAGCCTGAGTGCCCATCTCCCATAGTGTTGAGCGCCCTTGGAACTGTATCACTGTACCGGTTGAGACTGGAAGCCACCAATGACATGGAGGTATTGATGCGCTCACCCAGTCTGCTAATATCATGTCTTTCACCAGCATTATTGTACCGTGACACATCTCTATCTTTCAAGGCTCCAAGTGTTTGTTCATCATTGGCAGCTGAAGTAAGATTTCCATCACTCATGTTTGATTCGGCTCGCCGTCTAGCAATCCTTGCCTCCAATTCCAGGAGCTTTTGACGTGCGGCTTCTCTACGCCGCTCCTCCTCCATAGCAAACCTCGTCTTCTCTTCCTCCCTAGCAATTCTCTGCTCCTCAACTCTTCTGGCAGCTTCCAGCGTCTCTTGCTCGGCTTGCCAAACAGCCTGTCTTGCCTCTTCTTCCACCAACCGCCGCCTTTCCTCCTCCTCTCTTATCAGCTTCTCCCTCTCCTCATCTTGTTTCCGAGCGATTTCTCTGACTCTGGCCTGTTCTTCCACTACCCGCTGTCTCTCTTGCTCTTGTACCCTCAAGATCCTATCGAGCTCAGCCTCAAATGACTCCCTTACTGGATCATGGAAATCTGATGGTTTGGTTGTTTCTTTTTTCTTCTTTATTGAACTGAAACTAACAGCAGAAATGCTATCAAAACCGGTATGCTCAACTAAAGGCCTTACAGGGACTCCAGCGAGCCACTTATCCCTGCCAAATTTTGTTCCCAGCTCATTAACTAAAGGTCCCTTATCAGCAAGATATGGCATCACCTTGGAAATGGGATTATTCTGGAAAGACTTCCCTCTGTACCAGTTATTAGAATTATCATTGTAACATTCACCTGCAGTTTCCCCAACATCTGCGCTTCCATGCAGTTCAGTCCCAATCTGTCCATAGGCTCGCACAGCAGGATCCTTACTAGTATTGCACAAATCCTTGGAGGCACCATTAGTAATGCCTTCATGGTAAAGTAATTGTCCGCTTCCTTTGCCTGCACTGTAAGGACGACCATCTGTCTTCTCCACATTGTGGCTTGGCATAGGAGATCGCCACAAACCATCTTGCCCGCCCTCTTTATTGGGAGCAATGGAATCTCTCCCCCAGGACTCATTTTTTAAGTGCTCCATTGTCGCGCCATAAAGGCCGCACCCTGGAACCATGGTCTCAATCCTACCAAATCCCCTCTCTTTACTGTCACGATCTGGGAGACTCAGCACTGTATCACGCTCATCATCAGCCCAATCAGCATCATACCTAAGCCGCACCAGTGGCAGCGGCCCCAAATCATGAGTTTGCACTTTCTCCACTGAACCATGGAGACCAGTACCTGTGACGCCACCAGAAGCCAAGGGCTCAGCACCACGCGAGGGCATCACATGTGGTCGCATGCCCAGGGACATCGGCTGTGTCTCCGGCATGGCGGCTTGAGCCCCATAAAGGTCTTTCTGGCGATGCTGCACGGGTGGCGGTGGTGGTGGCGCCACCGCTGCTTTAAGAGAAGGGAAGTCCTCGCCCCGCAAGACGACAGCTTTCTCCTGGAATCCATACGACGGGGGCCTGGAAACGCCACTAGGAGCCGGTATCGAGCCCAGTGGATTCTCGGATGCCGGAGCAGGCTTCGTCCACCCAGCCACGGCCCCGCCGGATCGGGGCGGTGTTGAGGCGACCCCACCGCCTGCAGTGGCGGTCGCGCCCTCAAAGCGCTCGTGTTCCTTGCGGAGCGAGGGGAGGTTCAGAGGCGGCGGTACGGAGAGCTTGGGCTGCTGCGGCTTGGCCATAGAGGAGGAGCCGCGACCGCGGGAAAGCACCACCATGCCGCCGCCGCCGCCGGCAGAGGGGGCAGCGGGGCGGGAGGGGCGGCCGCCACTTTGGGATTGGGCGGACTGGCCGTACGATCGGTTGAGGTTAACGGATACAAACTTGCCGGGGTGCGACATCGGCGGCTGTGGCGGCCGCGGAGCGCATGAAACCCTAGCTGCAGCCCGATGCGCGGGTGGGCGTGCGGGGAGGGGCTGGAGGAGGCCACGGCTCGGGGTTTATGCGAGGGCTGGTGGAGATGGGGAGGAGGTGGCGGCGACGGCGGCGGCGGCTCGCCGCCGAGGAGGAGGCGACGGCGGTGGGGTGGTGGGATTTGGAACGGGGGGTTGGTGCCGGGTCTGGAAGAGGGACGCGGGGGGGAGAGATGCGAGTGAGCACTGCGGCACGAATCTTGGAACTACTAGTAGACCGTCCGTGTTGCCACAAGCACTTTTAAAGATTTAGGGGTTGTATATATCTCTATTTTTAATGGAGCAGTTGGTAGGATTGCGCTTATAAATTTTTTTTCATCCCATCATTTTCGTCTGTTTTTTCCGCATGATTTCTTTCCGTCCCCCACCTTCCACCTTCCACTCTGGTTCCACCGATTTTCACCCTCCCACGGAGAAAAAAAATGCTCTAAACAACCGTGCAAGCACCTCTTCTCCTCGATTACCCTCGCTTATACCTGGCCAAACCTCGGGCCGGGCCGGGCTTCGGGCCGGGCCGGGCGTAGCCAAGCCCGACACAAAAAACTCAGGCCCGGGCCCGGCCCGGCCCGGCCATCGGGCCTGTGTTTCTGGGCCCGAGCCCGGCCCGAACACGTAAAAGCCCGTCGGGCTTCGGGCCGGCCCGGCCCGACCTTCAGAAAATGGCAAAAACGACGGGCCCGGGCCCGGCCCGACCCGACCTTCGGGCTCAAAAACTAGGCCCGAGCCCGGCCCGGGGGCAGCGTCGGGCCGGGCCAGGTCGGGCTTTTTCGGGCCGGGTCGGGCCGGGCTTCCCATGGCCAGGACTACCCTCGCTCTACTCCTAATTGAGCAGTTGGTAGGATATCCACAATTTTTTTCATCCCACCATTTTCGTCCGGTTATTTTTTGCATGTTTTTTTCGTCCCCCACCTCCCACTCCGGTTCCACCGATTTTCACCCTCCCACGAAGAAAAAAACGCTATAAACAACTGTGTGAGCAGCTCTTCTCCTCGATTACCCTCACGCGTCCTAGGGTTTCCTATGCCACCGCTGCCGCAGGGGAACTCCTCGACTAGCCCAGCCTCCTGCCGCTCCGTCGCCTTCTATTCCCGTCACCGCAGTCGCCCCCTCCATCTCCTGCCGGAGCCACTCCCCTTCCGCGAACATCCTGCTTGCGTGGTACATGACCGGTACAGCGGCCCTGACGGGGAGCGAGAACTGCCACGGGAACATGGCAGTGAGCCCCTCGTTGAAGACCTGTGCGGAGAGCAGGTACGCATGCGGGGCCGCGGCGGCGATCCCCGTGGTGTCCCCGGACCAGAGGCCGTCGAGGATGTAGAACGCTGGGAGCACGGTACCGAAGAGGAACTCGTCCATGGTGTGCGTGGCGAGGAGGAGGCGCACGAGGCCGCGAAAGACGGGCGCGAACGGGTTGGGCTTCCCGGGGCGTTGCGGGAAGGCGGGTGTGGCCAGGAGGAGGAGGTAGGGGAGGAGCAGGACGCCAAAGGCGATCTTCGAGAGCGGCACAGTGGTCGAGAAGGCCAGTACGGCGGCGGCACCCAACGTGTTGAGTTGCTTGATGGAGAAGAGGTGGTGGTGGTAGTGCGGGAGCGCGGTGGGCGCGGTGGGCTCCGGGTGCAACGGCAGCGCGGCTGCCCCCATCGATGGCAGTGCGATGCCGCCCCGCTATCGGGCACACACTGCCGGACATCGTCGTGATCTTGGCTTGTTCACAATGTCGTTGGGTTCTCCTTGTCCGCTGAGACAAGCAGCTTGTGTTGAGTTTTGATCCACCTCTTCTGTTGAGCAATCCTAGCGTGTTAAAAACAGTGTTGTAACTTTTGTCTTTGATGGTTTATTACTATGCTTTCCTTTGTCGCAAAATTACTAGAGTCGGGAAAGGGAGGCAAAGTTGTTGGACGATGATGATATGAGATTGACAACCCGTTTCCTGCATCCTCTAGGAGTAGGATTTGGAAGCGTTTTGGGAAGTAGACTGAAGACCAAGACGATAGTAATTCTGATGATGTGAGACGGTGTGGTAGCCACCCAATTAGTTGTAATTCTGGGACCGCATGTTGTGACTCAACTTGATAATTCTGTGTTGTAGGAAACAACATCGCATATTTTTCAAGAGGAGTGGCCGGAGGAGAACAGAAGAAATTAATGATAAAGATGGCGTCGACACTCTTCATGAATGTCATTCTTTCTAGGAACTGAATTTATTGTACAAAAAAATGCATATGTATGAAAACGTCAATTAAAATGTGCTTTGCAATCCATTATAAATAATCCATCAAGTGATAACCAAGTCCTACTGTTCCTGGTTGGTTTTGAAGTGTTCTGGTGGCACTTGTTCTCTCATATGAAATGGAGAGCCGAACAAGTGCCAAGTCCTATTGTTTCTGGTTGGTTTTGAAGTATCCAGAATAACTATCTATAACTACAGACTGTCTTCTGCTCGAGTTTTAGTATCTCAGTAAAGAAATAAATGTTGGGGAATGTAGCATGCAATTTCAAAAAATTCCTACGTTCACGCAAGATCTATCTAGGAGATGCATAGCAACGAGGGGGAGAGTGTGTCTACATGCCCTCGTATACTGTAAGCAGAAGCGTTTCACAACGCGGTTGATATGGTCGAACTTTCTTCGCGATCCACCGATCGAGTACAGAACGTACGGCGCCTCCGAGTTCTGCACACGTTCAACTCGGTGACGTCCCTCGCCTTCTTGATCCAGCAAGACATCAAGGTAGTAGATGAGCTCCATCAGTACGACGGTGTGGTGATGGTGACGGTGAAGTGATCCGCACAGGGCTTCGCCTAAGCACTACGAAGATATGACCATGGGAGTAAATGGTGGAGGGGGGCGCTGCACATAGCTAACAATTTTCTGGGGTGTACTGGGGGCGCCCCCACATATATATAGGTGGGAGGGAGAGGGAAGGCAGCCAGGGTGCGCCCCAAGTAGGATCTGAATCCTACTTGGGATTTCCCCAAGTGGCGCCCCCTGCCTTTTTTCACTGGAGAAGAAAAGGGAAGGGGGAAGAGAGAAGGAAGGGGGGCCGAACCCCCTCTTTTCCTTCTCCCAGTCGGGCTTCTGCCATAAGAGGGTGCACCACCCCTTGTGGGCTGGTGTGCTCCCCTCTCATGGCCCATATGGCCCATATCTTCCCTCTGGGGATTTCAGTAACTCCTCCGGTACTACGATATGTACCCGGTACCCTCCGAAACACTTTCGGTGTACGAATACCATCGTCCTATGTATCAATCTTTACCTCTCGACCATTTCGAGACTCCTCGTCATGTCCGTGATCTCATCTGGGACTCTGAACAACATTTGGTCACCAAATCACATAACTCATATAATACTATATCGTCATCAAACGTTAAGCTTGCGGACCCTACTGGTTCGAGAACTATGTAGACATGACCGAGACACTGAAAGCACAAGTGATCCCTGGGTGATTTTGGTAATTAATGTCAACATATCTCTTGTTGGACTAATACTTCTACCCAGTGTATTTCAGATAAGTTCGACATTGGAGTGGCATGGACATGGACAAGAGGATGTGGAACCTCTTCAAGATGCTAAGGACAAATATTGGCAAAAGCTCAAGACTCTGCATTTTCATTTTAGTGATCCAAGATCACATTGACTCCATAGGAAAGCAAATACTATTAAAAGGGGATAAGGTGTTGCTTAACGGCTTGCTTGCTCAAAGTGCTTAGTGATATGCTCCAAAGCCCTCAACCACTTTCTCATGTCCACATATGTCCTAAACCTAAAAGTCAAACTTGGCCCCACCGATTTGATATATCCCGCGCCACCAAGTTCATTTGACATAGCCACTGTCAAAGCCTAATCAGTCCGGTCTCACCTATGGGATCTCGGTCTCACCGAGATGGGCTTGCACACTTCATGTTGCATGTTGCAACAAATTCGGTCCCACTGAGTTTGTGCAATCGGTCCCATCGAGTTTGCTTGACCAATCCTCTGTTTGCTCATTACCAAAATCGGTCCCACCGAGTTTGTGTAATCGGTCAAACCGAGTTGAGGTTTTACCCTAACCCTTGCACATTGGTCCCACCGAGTTGACCTTGTCGGTCCCACAGAAAACTCTAACATTCATATTTTGACCTAAATCGGTCTGTAACGGCTAGATTTTGTGTGGAGGCTATTGAGGGAGTCCTGGATTAAGGGGTCCTCGGACGGCCGGACTATTAACATGGGTCGGACTGTTGGGCTATGAAGATACAAGATAGAAGACTTCTTCCCGTGTCCGGATGGGACTCTCCTTTGCGTGGATGGCAAGCTTGGTGATTCGGATATGTAGATTCCTTTCTTCGTAACCGACTTTGTATAACCCTAGTCCCCTCCGATGCCTATATAAACCGGTGGGTTTAGTCCATAGGGCAGAATCATAATCATACAGGCTATGCTTCTAGGGTTTTAGCCATTACGATCTCGTGGTAGATCAACTCCTGTGATACTCATATTCATCAAGATCAATCAAGCAGGAAGTAGGGTATTACCTCCATAGAGAGGGCCCAAACCTGGGTAAACATCGTGTCCCCTGTCTCCTTTTACCATTAGCCTTAGACGCACAGTTCGGGACCCCCTACCCGAGATCCGCCGGTTTTAACACCGACAATGGTGCTTTCATTGAGAGTTTCACTGTGACGTCGAAGATAGGATTGATGGCTCGCCTTGTTATCAAGGACAACATCACCTCCGGAGGAGCCCTGGCCACAGGCCAAACCCTCCGACTGGGCGGCTTCACTATGACTGCCAGTCGGCCGTCGGGCCGACGATGACTTCTCGGGTCATCAAAAATCTCCTCCGCGTCAACTCAGAATACTCCAAACAGATGGATCCAACAGAATTGTCGTCTTTAAACGAACTCCTGGATCGCATCGCTGCCTTGGGAGTCGCTATAGACTACGATCGGATTGGGCTTAAACCCGATCAGAGAGAAATTGAATCTCCGCCGATCACCCATCAGATAGTGGTAGTCGAGGAGCAATACAACAACTCTTCCTCCATATTGAGGACGAACTATGTTCGGATTTCTGAGCTCTCAGAGCCGGATACCCGTCCGCGGGAAGACGTGCCCCGTACTCCAAACCTAGAGTCGGACTGTGGGCCTAAAAAATTGGTTGATATCCCTAAGCCCAAACTGTTAAGCTCGGAAGTTTCTCAAACTCCGGATCCCGGATTGGGTTAGGGTCTGGACTTAAAACCACCCACCCACCCAGATACACGCAATCTTATCCACATCAGATAGCAGTCTCAAGAAACGGTCCATCACTTTTGGGCCAGATTCCTCCTTATCAAAGACAAGATCAAAGACTGCCGCGATGAAGACGCGATCTCATTATTCTGCAAAAATTGTACGGACGAGAGAATCCTCAATGCCATCAACCGCCGTCACGTATTACACTTCGCTGACTTGGCAACCATGTTACAGAAGTACCGCACAATGGAAAGCGCCTGGAAAACTCAGGCAGCTTCTTGGGGGCCACCGGTTTCCACTCAACCCCTCGTCCGGACAAAAAGGATGCACCCTCATCGGACGCCTAATCCAATAGTGAAAAAATCAAAGCCCATTACGGGGCGCTGAATCGTTCTGGAGGGGTGGCTCGATAGTGTAACGCCCCGGATCCGATGCGCCAGGTGTCTGCTAGTTATTCGCCATCGTTGCCATGTCATTTGCTTGCGTGTTGCATTTTATCATGTCATCATGTGCATTTCATTTTGCATTCGTGTTCGTCTCATGCATCCGAGCATTTTCCCCGTTGTCCGTTTTGCAATCCGGCGCTCCTATGCCCTCCGGCGTTCCCCTTTTGTCTCTCGTTGTGAGTGGGTGTTAAACCTCTCGGAATGGACCGAGTCTTGTCAAGTGACCTTGGTATAGCACCGGTAGACCGCCTGTCAAGTTTCGTGCCATTTGGAGTTCGTTTGGTACTCCAACGGTTAACCGGGTAACCGTAAAAGCCTCCTTCTCTTTGCAGCCCAACACCCCTTCCAAAATGGCCCAAAACCCATCTAACTCCCCTCCATGCTCTCGGTCGTTCGATCACGATCGTGTGGGCGAAAACCGTGCCTCATTTGGACTCTCCTAGCTCCCTCTACCTATAAAACTAGACCTCCCCGAAATTTTCGGGTCATTCTACCCCAAACCCTAGATTTTTCCCCTCCGCGCGCCCCGGACATGTCCGTCCCTGGACGGACGCGTCCGCCGCCGCGCCCCGTCCAATCGGAGGCCACCACGTGGCGACCACCGCCGCCCCGCGCCGCCGCCCCGCGCGGCCCGTCCCCAGCCCCCGCGGCCCGAGCCGGCCCCCGCGCGCCGCCCCGCCTCTCCGCCGCCACCGGCCACGGCCCCGCCGCCGCCCGAGGCGCTCCTCCGCCTCCGAGCACCGCCGCCGGCCTCGCCCCGCCTCCCGTGCTGCGCCGCCGCCCGCGCCGACCAGAGCTCGTCGCCGCGCCGCCTGGCCGCGCCCGGCCCGGCGCCCCGCGTCGCCTCCCCGGCCTCCCCAAGCCCCTCCATCACCGTCCCCGCGCCGTCCCGTGCTGGATCCGGCGAGATCCGGCCGGATGAGGTCGCTCCGGGACCTTCCTCTCCATCTCCGGCGAAGCTCCGGCCAGATCGGCCGCCGCCTCGTTTTCCGTGCGAAGGTTGACCCCGAAATCTGCTAAGTCACCAGATTCTGTGTAATTTTCATGCCATGTTTGACCTGCTGTATCTCTGTATCCGTAGCTCCGTTTCATGCGTGTAATATGTCAAATTGTTCGCCTCGACGAGTACATCATTTCATTCCATTGCATCATATTCATTTGAGGTCATCTAGATGCCCAAATCATCGTTGTAAGAGTGCTCCATGATGTTTTCTGCTGTCTGTTATCAGAACGAGCTCTTTTGTCATTTTTGCCATGATTGATGTGTGCATCCTATGAGGTTGATGTCTTCATGTGTTTTGATCTATGCCATGTATTCTTTACAGTGGTGTATGCCATGTATTTTTTTGATCAATGTGGTGACTAGCACAAGCATGCAAACTAGGCATCATGATGTTGCTGATTTTAGTCCTTGTTCTGCTGTTATTTTCATGCCATGTAAACTTGTTGCTACAGAGAGATCCATGCATATTTTGAGATACTTCAGTAAGGATGTTCTGAACATGTGGTTATTGTCTATCCATTCATGCCTCTTGTTGCAATTATGGAGTAGTCTAGCATGTCATTTGAGTGCTCTACTTTTGCTTCAAAATGTTTCCTGGCAGATTGTTTACTTGTTATTCAATTTTGCCAAGGTTGCTATAGTTGATCCTTGCATGCTATAGACTTGTTCTTGCCTTTGTTTATTTCACAAACATGTTTTCTTGATGATGCTATGCTTATCTTGTCATGCAATGACTTGTGGTGAGTGAATCAAGCTTGTTAAGTAGTGTACATGATGTTGCTGTTTTGCTAGGCTGAATCTGTTATTGCGTGATGCTATATAAACATGTTGCTACTAATCATTCTATGCATAATCTAGAGATGTTCTATAAACATGTTTTGATCTATATGTCATCCTCTATCCATCCATGCCCCTGGTTGCAATTATAGGTTGCTGTAGCTTGTTCATATCTTGCTCCAAAAATTGCTTGATAATGTTGCTGTCAGCCTGTTAACATTAAGTTCAGTTGTTTACATGTGTTTTGCTAGTGATCCATGAACCCTATGACCTTGCTATTGACATGCTTAGCTTCACAAATATGCCTTCTTACTGTTGGTTGCCTTGCCATGCTATATATTGCTCTGTAGTGAGTGGTACAAGCTCATCTACATGCCTTCATAATTCTGTTTCTGTCATGTATGAATCTGTAATATAACTTGCCATGTTTACATGGGTGCCATCATATTTTCTGCTCCTTTTTGGCTTATGGTCAGTAAAGGACATTTGATCTATGCATTTAGTAGATTCATGCCATGCCTTTGTTTGCCATTATAAGTTCCTGTAACATGTTGTTTGATAGCTCTAAACATTGCAACCTGATGTTATTTTCTGCAAAGTCTGAAATTGTTATAACTTGCAGTCTTACCATGTGTGTTTGAGTATGTTCTAGTGATTTCTGGAGATAGCCCAGTGTTCATGTTTTGTTATGCTTTACGTGTACATCATGCCCATGCCTTTTGTTATTATGTTGAGGTGCTGTAGCATGTTGTTTTGATCCTTGCAATATGCCTAGTTGCTGTTTTGGACAGATTGTTATCATAACTTGTTTCATGTGTGTGAGTTGAACCGTTGCTCCGTTTTGAGTGTGCTCTATATGAAACTTGCTTGATTTTGCATGTAGTTTCATATTATCATGTTGCATCCTTGTTTTGAGGTGTTTGCTTGATGTTTGAATGCATTTTGCATCAATGCCATGTTTAACTTGTGTTGCTCATATCTTCTAGGCCGTAGCTCCGAACTAAATGAACTTTATATGTAACTTGACTAGAATCTCGTGTAGATCATCTTTGTGCATCTTAACTTGCTGTTTAACAACTTGAACATAAGGTTTATTCAGATATGGACCAATTTCTAAATATGCATATGAGGACTTACCGGAATTGTTATATGTTGTTCCCGGCCTCATTTAAACTTGTCTTGATGTGTTGCTCTTGTTTGCATCATCTCTTGCCATGAGTAGCTTCATCTAGAATTATCTTGCATCATGCTTGTTGTGCATCATGTCTTGTTCATGTGCGATGTGTTTACTATGTTATGTGCTTCTTTTCGGTAGTTCCTGTTTCGGTTACGATCGTGAGGATTCGTTCGTCTACGCTTGGTTCGTCTTCGTGGCTTCATTAGTTCGTCTTCTTCATGGACTCGTTCTTCTTCCTTGCGGGATTTCAGGCAAGATGACCGCTACCCTAGATCTCACTACTATCATTGCTATGCTAGTTGCTTCGTTCTATCGCTTTGCTGCGTTACCTATCTTATGCTCATCAAGCCTCCCAAATTGCCATGAACCTCTAACCTTTGACACCTTTCCTATGCAAACCACTGTTTGGCTATGTTACCGCTTTGCTCAGCCCTCTTATAGCGTTGCTAGTTGTAGGTGAAGTTGAAGATTACTCCATGGTGGACAGGATTTTGGTTGGGATATCACAATATCTCTTATATTATTAATGCATCTATATACTTGGTAAAGGGTGGAAGACTCGGCCTTTTGCCTGGTGTTTTGTTCCACTCTTGCCGCCCTAGTTTCCGTCACACCGGTGTTATGTTCCCGGATTTTGCGTTCCTTACGCGGTCGGGTGATTTATGGGACCCCCTTGACAGTTCGCTTTGAATAAAACTCCTCCAGCAAGGCCCAACCTTGGTTTTACATTTGCCTCACCTAGCCCCTTTTTCCCTTGGGAGTCGCGCTCTCGAGGGTCATCTTTATTTTATCCCCCCGGGCCAGTGCTCGTCGTGAGTGTTGGTCCAACCTGTCAGCCGCCGGTGGCCACCAGGGGCAACTCTGGGCTGGCCTACCGGAAGTTTGGACAATCCGGTATGCCCTGAGAACGAGATATGTGCAGCTCCTATCGGGATTTGTCAGCACAGCGGGAGGCTTTGCTGGTCTTGTTTTACCATTGTCGAAATGTCTTGTAAACCGGGATTCCGAGTCTGATCGGGTCTTCCTAGGAGAAGGTCTATTCCTTCGTTGATCGCGAGAGCTTGTCATGGGCTAAGTTGGGACACCCCTGCAGGGTATAATCTTTCGAAAGCCGTGCCTGCGGTTATAGGCAGATGGGAATTTGTTAATGTCCGGTTGTAGATAACTTGGCACCAGATCCGAATTAAAACGCATCAACCGTGTGTGTAGCCGTGATGGTCTCTTTTCGGCGGAGTCCGGGAAGTGAACATGGTTTCTGGGTTATGTTTGACGTAAGTAGGAGTTCAGGATCACTTCTTGATCATTGCTAGTTGACGACCGTTCTGCTTGCTCTCTTCTCGCTCTTATTTGCGTATGTTAGCCACCATATATGCTTATCGCTGCTGCAGCCTCACCACTTTACCCCTTCCTTTCCCTTTAAGCTTTGCTAGTCTTGATACCCATGGTAATGGGATTGCTGAGTCCTCGTGGCTCACAGATTACTACAACAACAGTTGCAGGTACAGGTTATGCGATGATCATGACGTGAGAGCGATGTTTGCTTGTATTGGAGTTCTTCTTCTGCTTCTTCTTCGATCAAGGGATAGGTTCCAGGTCGGCAGCCTGGGCTAGCAGGGTGGATGTCATTTGAGTTTCTGTTTGTGTTTCATCCGTAGTCGGATGATGTTCTTATGTATTGTGATATTGTATTCATGTGGCATTGTATGCCTTATGTATGTATCCCCATATATTATGTAATGTTGATGTAATGATATCCACCTTGCAAAAGCGTTTCAATATGCGGGTCTATCCTTGGTGGGACCTTCGAGTTCCTTTTAGATAGGGTCGCATATTGGGCGTGACAGATAGGCCATGCAAAATACATACAACGTCGGATACCACACCAACCCACAGCCTTAGAGCATGTTGGATACTCCGGCAAGTGGCCAAGAGCGGCGAGGATATCCTCACCAAAAATACTGCGGAGCAACATCCCACGGAAGACGATGACTTCAGAGTATTGACGGTCTTCGAGACTTTCGCCTCAAACAATAGGCGCAAAAGGGCACTCCGCAGCCTCGCCGAAGTCTGCCAAGTCGCAGCGATAAACCCCTGGAACGTCACGACCATAACTTTCAATGCCAGTGACGAACCAAATTTCAGGACAGTCTGGGCACCAGCCGCATTGGTCCTCAGTCCAATCGTGGACGTCTTTCGGCTTACCAAAGTGCTCATGGACGGCGGCAGCGGACTAAACCTCATTTATGAGGAGACTCTCAACAAAATGGAAATAGAGAGGAGCCGCATTGAGCAAAGTAGCACGACCTTCCGAGGAATCATTCCCAGTCGAGAGGCGCGATGTGCGGGAAAAATCACACTTGATGTGGTATTCGACACATCAGAGAATTACTGGTCCGAAGAGATAACCTTTCAAGTGGCCCCTTTCAACAGTGGATATCACGCCCTATTAAGGTGAGATGCATTTGCAAGCTTCCAAGCTATACCCCATTACAGGTTCATGAAGCTTAAGATGCCCGGGCCCAATGGTATTATCACTCTTGCCAGTGACCCGGACATAGCACTCCGCGCTGAAAACAAAACCGCAACCCTGGCCCTCGAGGCATTGTCTGAAGCCCTCGCGACCGAAGAATTAAGCACATTGTGCTCCACAGTGGATAGGGACAAAGTGATCCTAGACAAGCGATCCAAATCCACCTCCTTTAAACCAGCAGACAAAATAGTCAAATTCCAAGTCCACCCGACGGACCCCAAGAAGACAACATCCAATGGGGCACAGCTGGACCCAACGGTTGACGCTGCACTACGAGCGTTCCTATGCGAAAATTAGGACATACTCGCCTGGCACCCTTCTGATATGCCAGGATCCCACGCACACTGGCCAAACACAGCCTCCATATATTGAGGGGATATAAGCAGGTTAAGCAAGCACTACGGCGCTTCTCAGAACCCAAACGACAAGCTATGGGGGAGGAGCTAGCCAAGTTACTCGAGGCCGGATTCATCAGAGAAATAAAACACCCGGACTAGCTAGCGAACCTGGTGATGGTACCAAAGAAGGATAAATCCTAGCGCCTATGTGTCGATTTCAAAGACCTCAATAAGGCATGCCCTACGGATCCCTTCCCCGTCCCCCGCATCGATCAGATTATCGATGCTACTCCAAGACACGACTCACTGTGTTTCCTCGACGCATACTCCGGATACCATAAAATCAAGATGAAGGAGTCCGATCAAGCCGCAATGGCATTTATTACCCCATATGGGCCTTTCTGCTTCAACACTATGCCCTTCGAGCTCAAAAATGCCGGTGCCACCTACCAACGCATGATTCAAACATGCCTAGAGAAACAAATCGGCAAGACAGTTGAAGCATATGTGGATGATGTAGTCATCAAAACTAGGCACGTCGAGTCATTAATAGACGATCTGTGTCTCACATTCGACAATCTCCGTATATATGACATCAAGCTCAATCCGGAAAAGTGTGTATTCGGCGTTCCCGCTGGAAAACTCCTGGGCTTCATCGTTTCCAATAGGGGAATTGAGGTGAGCCCAGCTAAAATCCGAGCTTTGTCACAGTTGGCTACGCCAACAGACCTTAAACAAGTCCAAAAACTATCCGGATGTGTGGCAACTTTAAGCCGCTTTATCTCCAGACTAGGAGAAAAGGCGTTGCCACTCTATCGCCTTCTCCGACGCACCAATCACTTCGAGTGGACGGACGCGGCAACGGCCAGACTGGAAGAAATAAAGGCTCTTTTAGGGAGCAACCCAATCCTAGTCGCGCCGAATATCGGCAAACCCATGTTATTATACATATCGGCCACACACCAAGTCGTAAGTGCGGTGCTCGTCGTCGAACGGGAAGAGGACGAACACAAATTCTGGCTCCAAAAGCCGGTATACTACGTATCCACCGTCCTCACACCATGCAAATCCCGATACCCTCATTACCAAAAAATAGCGTACGTGATCTTCATGGCATCGCGGAAGCTATGATGCTACTTTCAAGAGTGCTCAATAAGGGTGGCCTCCGAGGTACCACTCAATGACATAATAAACAACGGCGACGCCATGGACGGGATTGCCAAGTGGGCCATTGAGCTCCTCCCATTCAACATAACATACAAACCGCGTCGGGCCATTAAATCCCAAGTACTGACCGACTTCGTTGCTGAATGGACAGAGGCCGAACTCCCTAAAGAGTACGACACATATTCCAACTAGGTCGTGCACTTCGATGGCTCCAAAATGTTGGCAGGCTTAGGAGCAGGCGTTGTCCTAACATCCCCCACTGGAGATACAGTTCAGTACGTACTCCAAATATTATACATGGACTCAACAATGCAGCCGAATACGAGGCCTTATTTGCATGGTCTTCGGATGGCTGTCTCCATGGGCATACAATGCCTAGAAGTGCGCGGGGATTCAAACCTCACAATATCTCAAATAAATGGAGATTTTGATGCCAAAGATCCGAAGATGGCGGCTTACCGCAACGCCGTTCTCAAAACGTCAGCTCGGTTCGAGGGGCTCGAGTTTCATCATGTGGCTCGAGAAAGTAATCAAGCGGCGAACGTCCTCGCTCGCATCGGTGCAAAGCGCGACCCCGTCCCGCCTAACATCTTTTTGGAAAGGCTCTTCAAGCCATCCGTGGTGTGGCAAGGGGAGAGCGGCAACACCAATCCGGATCCGACTATAACCCCAGATTCTGAACACACCGATATCATTGGGGGCTCAGCCACCGAAATTACACCGCCGGCCCATCTCATCATGGCAGTCATTGCCCCATGGACCGAATCCTTCTTGGCCTACCTTAATAGGCGAGAACTCCCTAAGGATCAGAATGAGGCGCGCTATATTGTGCGGTGCTCTAAAGCCTACAAGGTTCACGAGGGAGAACTCTACAAGAAAAGTGCTACCGGAGTACTTCAAAGATGTATCTCCGAGGAAGAAGGGCGGCAGCTCTTGGCTGAAATTCATGCCGGCCTTGGTGGTCACCCCACTGCAGCTCGGCCCCTCGTAAGCAAGGCCTTCCGTACAGGTTTCTATTGGTCGACGGCCCGAGCAGACGCACAGGATCTTGTCCAACATTGCGTCGAATGCCAGCTTTTTGCCAACCAAAGCCACATGCCACCCACCGCTCTACAAACAATCCACATCACTTGGCCTTTCGCAGTCTGAGGGCTTGATATGGTCTGACCTCTTAAAGGATGAAGCCATAAGAAAAAGTACATGTTGGTTATGGTGGATAAATTCACTAAGTGGATAGAGGCCAAACCAGTTAAAACGCCCAAAGCCGGACCAGTGATAGACTTCATATCCGGTGTTGTGCACCATTATGGTGTTCTGCGCAACATCATCATTGATAACGACTCCAATTTCACAGCCGATGAGGTGAAAACCTGGTGTGCTAATCTGGGCATTAAGCTCGATTACGCCTCTGTCTATCACCCACAAACAAACGGTCAAGTTGAACGAGCCAATGGTCTTATTATGAGCGGCATTAAACCCAGACTAGTGCGGTCTTTGAAAGAATCGGACAAGCACCGGGTCGAGGAGCTCGACTCCGTACTCTGGGGGCTACGGGCCACGCCCAATCGCTCTACCAGATATACACCTTTTTCATGGTGTACGACGCAGAGGCTGTGTTACCCTGCGACATTATTCATGACTCACCTCGAGTGCGCGTGTATGAAGAGAGAGAGGCCGAGCTTGATCGGCAGGACAACATAGATTCCCTGGAGGAGGAGCGCGATGTCACAAAAGCCCGTTCCGCAATTTATCAATAATAGGCCCGCAGATATCAAAGCAGAGAAGTACATGCCAAGACTTATAATGTTGGCGAACTCGTTCTACGCCTGCCGGAGAAGAAAAAGGACAAACTCAAGCCCAAGTGGGAGGGCCCCTTCATCATTGACGAAGTCCTTTCAGGAGGAGCGTACCTCCTGCATGATGCATCAGACAATCGCCTGGAGCCGAACCCATGGAACGCGGCTAGACTCCGAAGATTCTATGCCTAGCGCCGGACTCTTTGTTCGTCTCCTTTCTCCATTTTGTTGCCAATATATATTTCCTCTCTTTTTACCTTTTCTTTTTGTTTAGCCTAGCTCTCGTGCGGCTAAACTGTACACCCACGACGCACACATTCTCAAATATGTACGTCAATTATACCTGGGGGCTTCTCGTACAGAAGCTTATTATTATTATTTTCCGAGCATCAAGCTCACCACATATGTGCCTTTTTCGTGTATCTACCTTTTCTTCGCCATTATATGCATTGATATGACTTAAGTTTTGACCAAGCTGGGTTGCCTGGCTCATGTGCTTATGCCCTACGTTCCCGTTAGTTCGGCTAGGGCATAAAGGGAGCACCTCTGTGATTGTTACTACCGGGTCATCCGGATGTGTACCTCAGACTGGGTGAAGCCGAAATCTAGCGTTCTTAAGGGAATATTCGGTCGGCGGACTAAAGATGTTCTTTACTCGTTACACTATGAACCCCAAGATGTTACGTATGCTGTGATTTTTCAATCACAATTTGGACATGCACATTAACGCATGCCGACCCAGGGAAAGGAACCCTTAACGAAACTATTTTCTCTGGAAGATGTTTCTTACGATCAAAATGTAATATAACATAGCTAGCCGGATACTTTCCTGTTCAAGCAACTATGATCCCTACGCCTGGTTTCCATGCATACCCCAGTATACATTACCGAGAGGGTACTCAAAAACACTCCGCACCTTCTGGTCCAGAGGTCGAAGAAAAAAGGTCCGCCATGACAATCGTTTTACAATCCGGCTAGGGACCAATTTTTCAATTGAAGTACATAGTCACTTGGACTCAAAAACGTCTTCCTCTATGCCATCTAACAGGCTATCTAGCCTACAATCCTGTTGGGAATACTTAGCGGCTACTTGTACCTGGTCATATACCAAACTAACAGGAATTTCTTTTCCATCTGACCCTAAAGGTCCGACCCGGGCCATGTGATTCGGGTCGAGCTTGGTATACCATGTTTTCACCATGGCCCATGCCTCTCGCGCACCTTCCCGGCAGGCCGATATCTTCCATAATCGGAAGGGCCGATGTGCTCCCTTGAATAGCTGAACAAGCTCCTCCATACTTCGTAGAGGGGAGTCGGATGGCCACAAGGCCTTGGCAATACTTTGCATCACCTGCCTAGCTCTCTCATGCATTTGCGCCAGCTCTTGTAGCAGATCGCCCGAAGATCCGGACATCTCCTCTTAGAGACGGCCGGTCAGCATACCTACAGACATAACTCTTTCAGTTCCTTTCCTCGCCGAACTACGTGAAGGTAATTTTGAACACATACTAAATATGCCGCCTCATAGCCTCTTATTTTCTTTCACGGAGTCAGCCAGCTGGGCCCAAACATCTTTTAGTTCTATGCCCAGCTCGGTGTTGGAATCCTAGAGTTTGTTTTTCTCCTCCCTGACCCGTGTCAGTATACATTTGCCCGCGGCCAATTGCCTTTGAGCTTCTGGACCTCCCGCATGTGTGACTTTCGGTACCTCTCCCGGAGGATCTGACGACTCTGCCATAAGATATGCACCTACATTAATAATCCTGGTATATAATTAAGTTTTCTTGATGGAGGGTATCACTACCAGACACTGCCTTCTTGGATTTCTCCAGTTTGGCGGTAGTAGTGGCTAGCTGGGTCCGACACTTTTCCAGCTCCTGAGACAACATGTTGTTCTTCTCTCTGAGCACCTGGATGTACAACAATCCTCAAATCAGTTGCTTCAACTGCTTCAAGCCTTGGGGGCTACTGGTATATAATTATCAGAAGTGTACAAGTGTGCACTTGATGACCCACAAGTATAGGGAATCTATCGTAGTCCTTTAGATAAGTAAGAGTGTCGAACCCAACGAGGAGCAGAAGGAAATGACAAGCGGTTTTCAATAAAGTATTCTCTGCAAGCACTGAAATTGTAGGTAACAAATAGTTTTGTGATAGGATAATTTGTAACGGGTAACAAGCAATGAAAGTAAATAAAGTGCAGCAAGGTGGCCCAATCCTTTTTGTAGCAAAGGACAAGCCTGGACAATTTCTTATAATGAGAAAAGCGATCCCGAGGACACATGGGAATTATCGTCAAGTTAGTTTTCATCACGCTCATATGATTCACGTTCGGTACATTGATAATTTGATATGTGGGTGGACCGGTGCTTGGGTACTGTCCTTTCTTGGACAAGCATCCCACTTATGATTAACCCATATTGCAAGCATCCGCAACTACAAAAGAAGTATTAAGGTAAACCTAACCATAACATGAAACTAGTGGATCCAAATCAGCCCCTTACGAAGCAACGCATAAACTAGGGTTTAAGCTTCTGTCACTCTAGCAACCCATCATCTACTTATTACTTCCCAATGCCTTCCTCTAGGCCCAAATAATGGTGAAGTGTCATGTAGTCGATGTTCACATAACACCACTGGAGGAGAGACAACATACATCTCATCAAAATATCGAATGAATACCAAATTCACATGACTACTAATAGCAAGACTTCACCCATGTCCTCAGGAACAAACGTAACTACTCACAAAGCATATTCATGTTCATGATCAGAGGAGTATTAATATGTATTAAGGATCTGGACATATGATCTTCCACCAAATAAACCAATTAGCATCAACTACAAGGAGTAATCAACACTACTAGCAACCCACAGGTACCAATTTGTGGTTTTGATACAAGATTGGATACAAGAGATGAACTAGGGTTTTGAGATGAGATGGTGCTGGTGAAGATGTTGATGGAGATTGACCCCCTCTCGATGAGAGGATCGTTGGTGATGACGATGGTGATGATTTCCCCATCCCGGAGGGAAGTTTCCCCGGCAGAACAGCTCCGCCGGAGCCCTAGATTGGTTCCGCCAAGGTTCCGCCTCGTGGCGGCGGAGTTTCATCCCGTAAGCTTGCTTATGATTTTTTCTAGGGTAAGAGACTTCATATAGCAAAAGATGGGCACCGGAGGGCCACCAGGGGGCCCATGAGACAGGGGGGCGCGCCCAGTAGGGAATGGCGCCCCCACCCTCGTGGCCAGGGTGTGGGCCCCCTCTGGTACTTTCTTTGCTCAATAATTCTTATTAATTCCAAAAATGACTTTTGTGGAGTTTCAGGACTTTTGGAGCTGTGCAGAATAGGTTTCCAATATTTGCTCTTTTTCCAGCCCAGAATCCCAGCTGCCGACATTCTCCCTCTTCATGATAAACCTTATAAAATAAGAGAGAATATCCATAAGTATTGTGAAATAACGTGTAATAACAACCCATAATGCAATAAATATCGATATAAAAGCATGATGCAAAATGGACCTATCAGCACTCACCCGCATATCTTTCAAATATTGGTCAGTAGCTCTGGTAAGCCCATCTCGAGCAGCTTGGATGTATGCATCACCCGAGTTGAAGGCGTTGAAAGCCTCTTCTGAAAAACTGGGGTCACGAAGAGCGGCCCACCGACACCGATGATTCATGGCGCTTTCCACTTCAGAGTTTGTGACAAATACATCATCCGAATCTCTGCAGAAGGACAATCCAGTGTCACTCCCGCGTTAGCCTCAGTCCTTGAGACAGGGTCCGGAATATGGCTAGTGGAGGCATGACCGGCAGGGTCCCTGAACATAGTCCGGCAAATGTTTTTCCTGATAAGACACAACAGATAGTGTCACACTTCAATGTGACAGCCAAGGAGCATATTTAAAAAACCATACATCTTTGATGAAGGCTCGACCGTGCCTCTATTTGCCTTCCTCTTCGAAGGCCTGCCCGGCGTAGGCGCCGCTTTCTTGTGAGTCGCCTCAGGTGCAGCGTGGCGCGCCGATCGCCTCCCCTTTAGAGCACGAGATAGTGCGGTGGGTGAGGCAGAATGAGGAAACTCTTTCGAAGGAGAAGTCTCCTAATTACTTACATGTGAGGCAGGGAGAAGGCCGGGATAGTCAGCGGTGATGGCCACTTCCGTGCTGTCATGGCTCTCTTGGTAGAACACTCCATCCTTGAGCTCCATGAATATATCTGGATCCTCTTTGAATCCGGGGTCAAGGGCCCGGTTGTGGTCTTCTGGCTGTGGTGCGGGGCTGTGGAGCTCCTTGGTGATCTTCCGCCATTCCTGTTACAAATGGATGGATTAATATTTATGGAAAGTGACTCAGGGAGTAAATTGAGTCGTGGGATGGAAACTCACCCGGCTGGGATGGTTGTACATGGAAAATCCATCTCTGCGCTTAATGCGGATGAACTCCTCTTTCTCCCCTTTGTATAGTTCGGCTAGTATTTTTGCCAAAGCGGCAGGGGTATCGGACCCTTCCGACCGCAGCAGGTGGCGTCATCTTCTCCGTTATAGTGCCACATAGGACGCCCTCTGTATTGGAGTGGCTGAACCCACCGTACTATGGATGTCGCCATAACCTCGACTATTGACAATCCGGACCGGGCGAGCGTCTTTATCTTGCTCATCAATTGACGGACTTCCGTGCTATCTTCCTCCACGAGGCTTCGGGGACGCCAGCTGTAGTGTTTCTTCAACAAAGCACTTGAAAATTCGGGAAGAGCCATTCAGACTGGGTCGGGAAGGGAGACATCCTCAATATAGAACCATTCGGAAGGCCACTCTTCGGATGCCTTCTTCGACGTGCCAGATAGGTATCCAGTCCCGACGATGCGCCATACCTCAGCGCCGCCCACTTGAAATATTGACCCCTCTTGATTACGAGGGACGAGGCAGAATAGCTTCTTCCATAACTCAAAATGGGCCTCGCAACCCAGGAATAGGTCACAAAGAGCAACGTAAACCGCAATGTGCAGGATGGAGGCAGGAGTGAAATTGTACAGTTGGAGGCCATAATACTCTAGAAGCCCTCGAAGGAATGGATGGATTGGAAATCCGACACCTCTCAACAAGTAGGGAACAAAGCATACTCGTTCCCCCTGGATGGGTTGGGGAAATTCTCCGCCTGCGCCCCACCGTCGAAGGAAGCCAATCCGGCTCGAACGGGGACTAGATCTGTGGGGGGAAGAAATCCCTGTGTCTGCAGCTTCACCAGCTGATTGTGGGATACAGAACACTTTTCCCAATCGCCTTTTTACGGCCGTGGGGGCAGGAGGAAGAGCTGGGAGCGCTAGCCATGTTGGGGTGGTTTCTACTGGAAAGCTCTGAGGATTCCTCGCTTAGTGTGGATTGGATTTGAAGATCCCCGTCTCTTTAAATAGACAACTTTCTTACATGGTTGGGGTGGTATGTGCAAAAATACCTCGACCTCCCGTATTCGCTCGACATGTGGAAGCTGAAATCATGAAGGTGCAGAAGCCGATGAGCGCGACATTAAAAGAAAAGCTGGATACTGCTCTTTAAGTCAGGTACTTTGAAGTAATCGGAGAAGGAACCCGCCTTGCAATGCCGAAGACAATCTGCGCGCTGGACACATCGTCATTGAAGCCTGGTTCGGGGGCTACTGAGGGAGTCCTAGATTAAGGGGTCCTCGGACGGCGGGACTATTAACATGGGCCGGACTGTTGGGCTATGAAGATACAAGACAGAAGACTTCTTCCCGTGTCCGGATGGGACTCTCCTTTGCGTGGATGGCAAGCTTGGTGATTCGGATATGTAGATTCCTTTCTTCGTAACCGACTTTGTATAACCCTAGTCCCCTCCGATGCCTATATAAACCGGTGGGTTTATTCCATAGGGCAGAATCATAATCATACAGGCTATGCTTCTAGGGTTTTAGCCATTACGATCTCGTGGTAGATCAACTCCTGTGATACTCATATTCATCAAGATCAATCAAGCAGGAAGTAGGGTATTACCTCCATAGAGAGGGCCCGAACCTGGGTAAACATCGTGTCCCCTGTCTCCTTTTACCATTAGCCTTAGACGCAGAGTTCGGGACCCCCTACCCGAGATCCGCCGGTTTTGACACCGACAACTATATATACCCCTCCACACATTCTTCATTCGTGGAGAGAGCCATCAGAACGTGCCTACACTTCCACTACTTATTTTCTGAGAGAGAACCACCTACTCATGTGTTGAGACTAAGACATTCCATTCCAACCACAAGAATCTTGATCTCTAGCCTTCCCCAAGTTACTTTCCACTCAAATCATCTTTCCACCATAACCAAATTTGCGAGAGAGAGTTGAGTGTTGGGGAGACTATCATTTGAAGCACAAGAGCAAGGAGTTCATCATCAACACACCATCCATTACATTTTGGAGAGTGGTGTCTCCTAGATTGGGTAGGTGTCACTTGGGAGCCTCCGTCAAGATTGTGGAGTTGAACCAAGGAGTTTGTAAGGGCAAGGAGATTGCCTACTTCGTGAAGATCTACCCAAGTGAGGCAAGTCCTTCGTGGACGACGGCCATGGTGGGATAGACAAGGTTGCTTCCTCGGTGTACCCTTCATGGGTGAAGCCCT
Organism: Triticum aestivum; assembly: GCF_018294505.1. Taxonomy (NCBI): domain Eukaryota; kingdom Viridiplantae; phylum Streptophyta; class Magnoliopsida; order Poales; family Poaceae; genus Triticum; species Triticum aestivum. The sequence goes on from NC_057804.1 coordinate 357,922,304, forward strand.
CCGTGGACTCGCGCAACCATTCCCCTTCGTGGGTTGAAGTCTCCACCAATGTGGATGTACGATAGCACCACCTATCGGAACCACGCCAAAAATCTCCGTGTCTCCAATTGCGTTTGCACACTCCAATCCCATCCCTTTACTTTCTTGCAAGTTGCATGCTTTACTTTACGCTGCTCATGTACTCTTTGCATGCTTGCTTGAATTGTATTGTGAATGTTTGAAATTGTGCTAATTTCCAACCTCGACTTGAAAAACTTAAAATTGTTATATTTGCTTGTTGAGGGTCTAATCACCCCCCTCTAGACACCTCTACTCGGTCCTTTCAATTGGTATCAGAGCTTTGATCTCTATTTCTTTGGTTTAATCACCATTGGAGGAAGATGGATGAGTCTACATTGGGGAGTCTTAGACGTAGAGTGGCTATGCTTGATGGAGAGTTCTTTAGTGAGTGAAAAATGAGATGCGTGGAATTTTTCATGAATATCACTTGAACAAGTACATTAATACTCCTTGTGAACCCCTTGTTGACCCCTTGCATCCTACCCATGACGAGTCTCTTGACATGATTCTCAAGCTTAGAACTATCAATCTATCACTAGAGGTTTGCCTAGAAACTTGATTGGCCACTTGCCAACTCTTGATTGTGCTTATACTATATGGAGATTTCTTTAGGAATGATTTCCGGACTATTCCTTGAAAAACTTAGATGAGATTCTTCATAAGTCTATTGCTTTGAATAAGATGAATCCCAATGATCCTAAGTTTGGGGATTGTTTATTTGATCTTCGTGACCTTATGCGTGCCAATGGAGATGTTGGAATTATTAGCAATATCATTTCCGAAGCTATTAGAATTCATAGAGATGAACATTGTCAAAATCATATATCTAATGAATCACTCTCTCTAGGAAATGATCATTTGCAAGACGATGTTGTACATGGATACTATGATGAGGATGATGATAGTGATCTTGATCTTGAAGAGTCTATGAGACACTTTGGTCTTATGGCTAGCCTTCGCGGCTACATGGCTGGAGGAAAGGAATGGGTCCTTGATAGTGGATGTACCGATCACATGACCGGAGACAAAGATATGTTTCGTGAGCTTGCTAAAAATGACGGCCCTCGAAAGTATGTCACTTTTGGTGATAACTCAAAGCGTAAGGTGGTTGGCCTCGGTAAGGTGGCCATCTCACATGACAGATCCATACAAAATGTTATGCTCATTGAATCTCTTGGCTATAATCTACTTTCTATATCTAGACTAGCTGACTTTGGTTTCAATGTCCTATTTACTGAAGTAGATTGCCAAGTGTTTCAAAGAGATAATCATAAAATAGTCTTTACCAGCATAAATAGAGGTGATATATACATTGTTGATTTCACTAAAAAGGCTCAACCTAGAACTTGCTTAATTGCTAAATCCTTTAAAGGCTGGTTGTGGCATAGACGGTTAGGACATGTGGGCATGCAAAACCTTGACAAGCTTATTAAAGGTGATCATATCCTTGGAGTTAAAGAAGTCATATTTGACAAGGATAGTGTCAGATATCGGGTTTCGACAAAACCCTTAAGGTTCGAACTCTAGGGTGCGCGCGAAGATCTACTTCCTACCGATCCACGTCCCAAGGCCTCACCATGAATCTAAGCTACGCGATGAACAACACGAGGGACACAAGGTTTATACTAGTTCGGGCCACCGTTGTGGTGTAATACCCTACTCTAGTGTGTGGTGGTGGATTGCCTCTGGGGCTGATGATGAACAGTACAGAGGAAGAACAGCCTCGCGAGGGGTGTTCTTGGGCTGGTGTGGTGTTCTACTTGGGTGGATTCGATCAGTCTCTAGATGAGATGCCCTCCTACTATGGTGGCTAGCTCTATATATAGGGGCCCTGGTCCTCTTCCCAAATATTGAGCGGGAAGGGAGCCAACAACGGCCATTTTGAAGGGGAACAACTAGTACAAGCTATCCTGACTAAAGTTGGTCTTCGACTGCCAAAGGCACCGGCGATGACGCCGTCTTGGGCTCCACGGTGACCTCCGTCCTGCCACTCTGCTGGTCTTGGTCTTGTTGCACCAATATGGTAATCTTTGCTTGATGCCTCGGTACTCCGCGCCTGCGCTTGCCCCCTTTGCACCAAAGAGGAAACAAGGACACTGCACAGGCTGGCGCACGCCTGGTCTCGATCGTCATGGCTTGCATCACGAGCACCTCGTGAGGTACTCCTGCCTTGATCTCTCCGCCTCCTCGCGAGCCTGCTTGGTGAGGCCACTCCTGAGGAAGCCTTGCGTCGTCCGCCCCGCGAGGCTTGGCCCCTCGCGAGGGTCTTGAGTTTGGGTCAATGTAGACGGGCCATGCTGGGCCACCCTTTGAGCCACGCCGCAGGCCGCAGGCAGGCAAGTCTGGGGACCCCCGTTACCAAAACGCCGACAGTAGCCCCCGGGCCCAAGGCGCGGTCGGACTTGGCTTAGCAGCGAAGCGAAAGGGCAAGTACGAAGCGCCGCGGGCCCCAACAGCCTGTGGCCTTGGTCTCCGCGTGGCGGTTGATTGGATGTGGGCATCTCCGCTTCCCCATGATGCCTCGGCAACTGCCCGATTTGACGAGTCCCTGCTACATGCAAAAAGAGTCATGATTACCTGGGATCATGGTGGCCGACGGTTGGCCTCCTCTGGACTATAAGTATGGAGAGGGGCAAGCCCCCACAGTCCATCTCTTCTTGCTCCGCTCGCTTCTTATTCCTCGCTCCTCCTCCATCTTGCCACCAATGGCACCGATTCGCCGGTTCTCAGCCGAGGAGAAAGGAAAGGCCCCCCGGGAGGGGCCCGACCCGCACCTACCAAAGAAGCGGCCGGTCCCTGGCCGCCGTGACGAGGTTGCTCGGCCGGGGACGTCGAGGCCTTGGTATGAGCAGCCACCTCCTGGGTTTCCGCTACCTCTGTACGCCCGGGCTGAGGGCCCTGGAGAAGAAGACGCCGAGCGGCACTGCCCGCGCCATCGGCGACGCCGACGAGTCATGGCGGTGCGCGCTGTGGCTCCTGGAGTCCACGCCATGGACTCCTCTCGCGAGCTCGTACTCCATGTTGTGATGCCTCCAAGCTCCTGGATCCGCTTTCCTCCTTTCTTCGCCTTCGAGATGCTGCCGTGGGGGCCTCTCGAGCTCTGGCTGCAACACACCGACTGCGGTACCCCGGCGACCGGAGCGGAGGTTGAAGTCGTCGCTTCGGGCAAGGTCTACATGACCCGGGGCTGGGGCGAGATCGCCCGAGTCTGCCGAACAGGAGGTGCCCTCATGATTCATTTCGAATACAATGGCGCCTCCTTGATGCTCTTCAAGGTTTTCGATGCGGAAGGCCGCCGGCTGGAGTGCTTCCCTAAAGGAGGCAGCCAGGACTTCGATGTGGCGAGGGCTAGGCCCGCCACCGGCTTCCCCAACAGCTCCTTCGGCAGCAGTGGTGATTCTTGGGAGTCCAGCGACTCTCCCGAGCTCTTCGCGACTCCGGAGACGAGTGACGACAGCTACGTGCCCCCGAGCTCGCGTTGTGCTCAAAGCAAGGCATCCGCATCAGGCCGCCGGCATGGCTGACTGGATGGGGTTGGCGCCGGCCCCGTGGCCCACTGTTGATGATGGCGTCGGCCATGAGGGCGTGTGTAGTTAGGGCTCCTTAGGATTCACACCTTTTGTTCCCTGTGAGGAATTGAGAAAGTACCCCGTGGGGGCATGTAAGGTGTCTGCAATGTCTTTTGTCGACATTATCCTTATTATGAAGTGGTGCAAATGCTTGTCCTGTTTCGGCTCGGTTCCCCCTTTCTAACCTCGCGACGACTTGGTGCTCTATGCTGACAGGTCCCGGTCCCCAGGCAGGCTTCAGCCGTCGCTGGTGTGCCAGGTCGCGATGCCGTGGTCAAGGCCAGGAGGTGAGCAGCCCGAGGTCCAGTAAGAGCCCCTGAGGTGCGATGCTCAGGAGGTCCCCTTTAGCGCTCAAGCAGCCGCCAAAAGGTGAGAAAGGAAGGCAACATCACCGTCACAGGGCCGCATTAGATCTGGGATTTGGTGTCGCGTCGATTAGTTATTCTAGGTGCGAGACTTATCTCGAAATCATGGAGCCGTTCCTCCACGAGGTGCCAGACTTGCGTGTCGGCAGTTGGATTGTAGCTGGGTTTGGATCTCACGTGCTTCCCTTCTCTTCCCCAAACTTTCCTTTGTGCTCTACGTCCTCAGGTCCCGGCCCTCGAGCGAGCTCAGCCGCCGCTGGTATGCCAGGTCGCGATGCCGTAGACAAGGCCAGGGGGTGAGGGCTGGAGAGCCAGTAAGAGCTCCTGGGTCGTGATGCTGAGGTGCCCCCTTTTAACGCGCAAGCGGATTGCGCGGGCAAGAGAGAGAGAGAGAGAGAGAGAGAGCGAGCGAGAGAGAGAGAGCGACGCCTCCCGCTTTAGGCCCCGGGAAGTCCCTGTAAACCAACACGAGGAAAGCATGGGTTGCCATTATGATTACCGGCCAGCCATTGGTTGCTCCGAGAGAGTGGTGAGGGCACTGAGGGCCTGGTGAGGTGGCGCTTGCGGGGCTGCCGCGGACCAGAGCTCGACCACTCAGATTTGTCGACGTTGCAGGGACGGACCCATGCGCAAGCCCCGTGCCAATGCGAGCGGCTCCAAAGGTAGGTGTCAATCGAGCAGGCGATTATCACAACAGGTTAAGCATGAAGGCAAATTGGCTTAGATAACTGCAGGAAGGATACATGCCACTGGGTCAGGCCTGAGTGGCTTGGGGATGATGCAGCCCAAGGGGCGCCCCCAGCAAGGTAAACTAAAGACATGAGCAAAAGGGATACATGCCGCAGGGACAGACCCACGCGACCTGGGAATAATGCAGCCCTAAGGGCGCTCCCAGCTGAAATGAAACTCAAAAGATGTCACCTGATGCCATTGTAGAGCAGGTGTTGAAGTAGCCGATGATGCACGTGAAGAGGCCGATCCTCACGAGCCACCAGAGCCCTGAGCCTCGGGAGGCTCTGGGGATCCAGGCGGCTCCTCGAGGACCATCTCCATGTCTGCCAGGACCACACGGTGCCTGGCCTCCTGAGCTGCCAGAATGCTCTGCATAAGACGCTTGTGAGCAGCAGCCGCGTTTGGCAGGCCGAAAGGCATGCAAACGTAGCTGTGCAGCGGACCCTCGCAGCGTCCCATGCGCGAAGGCCAGAGGCGCTCCTGAGACGCGACTCGGCTGAGCCCTGGGTAGTCAATGCAGACAGGCAGCCCTCCATCCTCGCCTAGATGGGGAGCTACGCCAGGTAGGCGGCGATCGCCGCGTATGACTCTCGATTCTTGAAGCTCCTGAGTGGCCTTGGTGATGAACTCCTGAGGGTTGGGCCTTCCTTGCCCCATGCCTTCCTGAGGGAAACGTGCTGCAAAGCACGCCTCCAAGTGGTGCCCGAAAGCCTCCCTCGTGATCTTGGCAAAGTCTGAGTCCCTCCAGGAGAGAGCCCCTGAGCCTTGCCCGAGGAGGGCGCCGGGCATGCCTTCCTATGCGACGGAGGGAGGCGCCCCTTGCACGGGCGCAGATCCTGACGCAGTGCCTCCGGAGATGCCTACCTCCTGAGGCCTTGAGCTGGGCGATGTCTTCTTCTTCTTAGGGACTGCCTCGGGAGGGTTCTCACTCTTGCTGTCTGGGTCCTCAGCTTGGAAGGCACGCTCGAGAGAGCACACCGCATCCTTCTCTTCGCAGGGGACTGTGATGATTCCGCCGCTTCCCGGCATCTTGAGGACGTTGTAACCATGGTGAGTCACCGCCATGAACTTGGCCAGGGCTGGATACCCGAGGATGGCATTGTATGGCAGGCGAATGTGGGTAACGTCGAAGTCGATGAGCTCGGTACGGTAGTTCTTGCGCTGCCCGAAGGTGACAGGGAGGCGAACCTGCCCTATCAGAGTGGTGAAGCCGTCAGTGACTCCTGAGAAAGGCTTGGTTGGCTGAAGTTGACCATAAGGCACTTGGAGGTTGTTGAACGTCTCGACGGACAGAACGTTGAGTCCCGCACCGCCATCGATGAGGGTCTTGGTGACTTGCACATTGCTGATGACTGGGGAACAAAGCATTGGGAGGACGCCAACTGTAGCCGCACATTTGAGCTGATCCGCTGAGCTGAACGTGATGGCGCACGTGGACCACCTGAGAGGGCGCGTGGCCTCGAGCTTGGGGAGGACTGCATTCACCTCGCGAGCAAACTGCTTGAAAATGCACTGAGAGGCTGGGGCCTGGGCACCGCCCAGGATGCAAGCGATAGCACGCGGCTCCTGAAAGCCCCCGGCCCCTCGTCTTGGTGATGGTCGTCATTCCTTCTTGGCGGTGGTGGCAGAGGAGGAAGGCATGCGTTGCCCTGAGGGTGGTCCTCATGAGTCTGATTCCTCCAAGCCCCCTCGCGAGGCTGGTCCTGCCAGCGATCCCACGAGGTCAGTCACGCCACTCCTGGTGAGGGCCTCGGTCGTCCCATCATCCTCCACCTCTTCCTCCTCCTCAGCCATAGCCCTGGTCGTTGCGCTCGAGGAGTCGGCCGATGCGTCCTTCTCGAACAGCCCCGAGCTCCTGGCATTCGTTGGTGTTGTGGGTGTAGAGGTTGTGGTTGTTGGGGAACGTTGCAGAAAACAAAAATTTTCCTACTCGTTTCACCAAGATCATCTAGGAGTTCATCTAGCAACGAGTGATTAGATGCATCTACATACCTTTGTAGATCGCGCACGGAAGCGTTCAAAAGAACGGTGATGATGTAGTCGTACTCGACGTGATCCAAATCACCGATGACCAGCGCCGAACGGACGGCACCTCCGCGTTCAACACACGTACGGGACGGGAGACGTCTCCTCCTTCTTGATCCAGCAAGGGGGAAGGAGAGGTTGATGAAGATCCAGCAGCACGACAGCGTGGTGGTGGATGCAGGGCGTCACAGCAGCAGGGCTTCGCTGAGACTACGAGGGAGAGACGTAACGGGGGGAGGTGGAGGCGCCAGGGGCTGGTGTAAAATCCCTCCTCTCCCCCCACTATATATAGGGGTGCCAGGGGGGCGCCGGCCCTAGTAGATGGCATCTACTAGGGGGGGCGGCGGCCAAGGGGAGGTTTCCCTCCCCCCCAAGGCACCTAGGGGTGCCTTCCACCACATGGACTCTTCCATGGTGGAAACCCTAGGCGCATGGGCCTATAGGGGCTGGTGCCCTTGGCCCATCTAGGCCAAGGCGCACCCCCTACAGCCCATGTGCCCCCCGGGACAGGTGGCCCCACCCGGTGGACCCCCGGGACCCTTCCGGTGGTCCCGGTACAATACCGATAACCCCGAAACTTGTCCCGATGCCCGAAATAGCACTTCCTATATATAATTCTTTACCTCCGGACCATTACGGAACTCCTCGTGACGTCCGGGATCTCATCCGGGACTCCGAACAACATTCGGGTTTCTGCATATACATATCTTCATAACCCTAGCGTCACCGAACCTTAAGTGTGTAGACCCTACGGGTTCGGGAGACAAGCAGACATGACCGAGACGACTCTCCGGTCAATAACCAACAGCGGGATCTGGATACCCATGTTGGCTCCCACATGCTCCACGATGATCTCATCGGATGAACCACGATGTCGAGGATTTAATCAATCCCGTACTCTATTCCCTTTGTCTATCGATATGTTACTTGCCCGAGATTCGATCGTCGGTATCCCAATACCTCGTTCAATCTCGTTACCGGCAAGTCACTTTACTCGTACCGTAATGCATGATCCCGTGACCAGACACTTGGTCACTCTGAGCTCATTATGATGATGCATTACCGAGTGGGCCCAGTGATACCTCTCCGTCATACGGAGTGACAAATCCCAGTCTTGATCCATGTCACCCAACAGACACTTTCGGAGATACCCGTAGTCTACCTTTATAGTCACCCAGTTACGTTGTGACGCTTGGCATACCCAAAGCACTCCTACGGTATCCGGGAGTTACACGATCTCATGGTCTAAGGAAAAGATACTTGACATTGGAAAACTCTAGCAAACGAACTATACGATCTTGTGCTATGTTTAGGATTGGGTCTTGTCCATCACATCATTCTCCCAATGATGTGATCTCGTTATCAATGACATCCAGTGTCCATAGTCAGGAAACCATGGCTATATGTTGATCAACGAGCTAGTCAACTAGAGGCTCACTAGGGACATGTCGGTGTCTGTTATTCACACATGTATTACGATTTCCGGATAACACAATTATAGCATGAATAAAGACAATTATCATGAACAAGGAAATATAATAATAATGCTTTTATTATTGCCTCTAGGGCATATTTCCAACAGTCTCCCACTTGCACTAGAGTCAATAATCTAGTTACATTGTGATGAATCGAACACCCATAGAATTCTGGTGTTGATCATGTTTTGCTCTAGGGAGAGGTTTAGTCAACGGATCTGCTATATTCAGGTCCGTATGTACTTTACAAATCTCTATGTCTCCATCTTGAACATTTTCACGAATGGAGTTGAAGCGACGCTTGATGTGCCTTGTCTTCTTGTGAAACCTGGGCTCCTTGGCAAGTGCAATAGCTCCAGTGTTGTCACAGAAGAGCTTGATCGGCCCCGACGCATTGGGTATGACTCCTAGGTCGGTGATGAACTCTTTCACCCATATTGCTTCATGTGCTGCCTCCGAGGCTGCCATGTACTCCGCTTCACATGTAGATCCCGCCACGACGCTTTGCTTGCAACTGCACCAACTTACTGCCCCACCATTCAAAATATACACGTATCCGGTTTGTGACTTAGAGTCATCCAGATCTGTGTCGAAGCTAGCGTCGACGTAACCCTTTACGACGAGCTCTTCGTCACCTCCATAAACGAGAAACATTTCCTTAGTCCTTTTCAGGTACTTCAGGATATTCTTGACCGCTGTCCAGTGTTCCTTGCCGGGATTACTTTGGTACCTTCCTACCAAACTGACGGCAAGGTTAACATCAGGTCTGGTACATAGCATGGCATACATAATAGAACCTATGGCTGAGGCATAGGGGATGACGCTCATCTCTTCTATATCTTCTGCCGTGGTCGGACATTGAGCTGAGCTCAATTTCACACCTTGTAACACAGGCAAGAACCCCTTCTTGGATTGATCCATATTGAACTTCTTCAATATCTTATCAAGGTATGTGCTTTGTGAAAGACCTATGAGGCGTCTTGATCTATCTCTATAGATTTTGATGCCTAATATATAAGCAGCTTCTCCAAGGTCCTTCATTGAAAAACTTTTATTCAAGTAGGCCTTGATGCTGTCCAAGAGTTCTATATCATTTCCCATCAAAAGTATGTCATCTACATATAATATGAGAAATGCTACAGAGCTCCCACTCACTTTCTTGTAAACGCAGGCTTCTCCATAAGTCTGTGTAAACCCAAACGCTTTGATCATCTCATCAAAGCGAATGTTCCAACTCCGAGATGCTTGCACCAGCCCATAAATCGAGCGTTGGAGCTTGCACACTTTGTCAGCATTCTTAGGATCGACAAAACCTTCCGGCTGTATCATATACAATTCTTCCTTAAGGAAACCATTAAGGAATGCCGTTTTGACGTCCATTTGCCATATTTCGTAATCATAGAATGCGGCAATTGCTAACATGATTCGGACGGACTTCAGCTTCGCTACCGGTGAGAAAGTCTCATCGTAGTCAGCCCCTTGAACTTGTCGATAACCCTTAGCGACAAGCCGAGCTTTATAGATGGTCACATTACCATCTGCGTCTGTCTTCCTCTTAAAGATCCATTTATTTTCTATGGCTCGCCGCTCAATGGGCAAGTCAGTCAAAGTCCATACTTTGTTTTCATACATGGATCCTATCTCGGATTTCATGGCTTCTAGCCATTTGTCGGAATCCGGGCCCGCCATCGCTTCTTCATAGTTCGAAGGTTCACCATTGTCTAACAGCATGATTTCCAAGACAGGGTTGCCGTACCACTCTGGTGCGGAACGTGTCCTTGTGGACCTTCGAATTTCAGTAGGGGCTTGATCAGAAGTATCTTGATCATTAACTTCCTCTCTAGTCGGTGCAGGCACCTCAGGAACATTTTCTTGAGTTGTGCCTTTTTCCGGTTCAAGAGGTAATACTTCATCAAGCTCTACTTTCCTCCCACTTACTTCTTTCGAGAGAAACTCTTTCTCCAGAAAGGACCCATTCTTGGCAACAAAGATCTTGCCTTCGGATCTGAGGTAGAAGGTGTACCCAATAGTTTCTTTTGGGTATCCTATGAAGATGCATTTTTCCGATTTGGGTTCGAGCTTTTCAGGTTGAAGTTTCTTGACATAAGCATCGCATCCCCAAACTTTTAGAAACGACAGTTAGGTTTCTTCCCAAACCACAATTCATACGGTGTCGTCTCAACGGATTTTGACGGAGCCCTATTTAAAGTGAATGCGGCAGTCTCTAAAGCATAGCCCCAAAAAGAAAGCGGTAAATCGGTAAGAGACATCATAGATCGCACCATATCTAACAGAGTGCGATTACGACGTTCGGACACACCATTACGCTGAGGTGTTCCAGGCGGCGTGAGTTGTGAAACTATTCCACATTTTCTTAAGTGTGCCCCGAACTCGTGACTCAAGTATTCTCCTCCACGATCTGATCGTAGAAACTTGATTTTCCTGTCACGTTGATTTTCAACCTCACTCTGAAATTCCTTGAACTTTTCAAAGGTTTCAGACTTGTGTTTCATTAAGTAGATATACCCATACCTACTTAAATCATCAGTGAGGGTGAGAACATAACGATAGCCACCGCGAGCCTCAACACTCATTGGACCGCACACATCAGTATGTATGATTTCCAATAAGTCGGTTGCTCGCTCCATTGTTCCTGAGAACGGAGTCTTGGTCATTTTACCCATAAGGCATGGTTCGCATGTGTCAAATGATTCATAATCAAGAGACTCTAAAAGTCCATCAGCATGGAGCTTCTTCATGCGTTTGACACCTATGTGACCAAGGCGGCAGTGCCACAGGTATGTGGGACTATCATTATCAACCTTACTTCTTTTGGCACTCACATTATGAACATGTGTAGCATCACGTTCGAGATTCATAAAGAATAAACCATTCACCATAGGAGCATGACCATAAAACATATCTCTCATAAAAATGGAACAACCATTATTCTCAGATTTAAAAGAGTAGCCATCTCGAATTAAACGAGATCCTGATACAATGTTCATGCTCAAAGCTGGCACTAAATAACAATTATTAAGGTTTAAAACTAATCCCGAAGGGAGATGCAGAGGTAGCGTGCCGACGGCGATCACATTGACCTTGGAACCATTCCCGACGCGCATCGTCACCTCGTCCTTTGCCAGTTTCCGCTTATTCCGCAGCCCCTGCTTTGAGTTACAAATGTGAGCAACTGCACCGGTATCAAATACCCAGGAGCTACTACGGGCACTAGTAAGGTACACATCAATTACATGTATATCACATATACCTTTTGTTTTGCCGGCCTTCTTATCCGCTAAGTACTTAGGGCAGTTCCGCTTCCAGTGACCGCTTCCCTTGCAATAAAAGCACTCAGTCTCGGGCTTGGGTCCATTCTTTGGCTTCTTCCCGGCAGCTTGCTTGCCGGGCGCGGCAACCTCCTTGCCGTCCTTCTTGAAGTTCTTTTTACCCTTGCCTTTCTTGAACTTAGTGGTTTTATTGACCATCAACACTTGATGTTCCTTCCTGACTTCTACCTCTGCTGATTTCAGCATAGCAAATACTTCAGGAATGGTCTTTTCCATCCCCTGCATATTGAAGTTCATCACAAAGCTCTTGTAGCTTGGTGGAAGCGACTGGAGGATTCTGTCAATGACCGCATCATCCGGGAGATTAACTCCCAGCTGAGTCAAGCGGTTATGCAACCCAGACATAGTGAGTATGTGCTCACTGACAGAACTGTTTTCCTCCATCTTACAGCTGAAGAATTTGTCGGAGACTTCATATCTCTCGACCCGGGCATGAGCTTGGAAAACCATTTTCAGCTCTTCGAACATCTCATATGCTCCATGTCTCTCAAAACGCTTTTGGAGCCCCGGCTCTAGGCTGTAAAGCATGCCGCACTGAACGAGGGAGTAGTCATCGAAACGTGCCTGCCAAGCGTTCATAACATCTTGTTCTGCAGGGAGAACGGGTGCGTCACCAAGCGGTGCTTGTAGGACATAATCTTTCTTGGCAGCTATGAGGATGATCCTCAGGTTCCGGACCCAGTCCGTATAGTTGCTGCCATCGTCTTTCAGCTTGGTTTTCTCTAGGAACGCGTTGAAGTTGAGGACTACGTTGGCCATTTAATCTACAAGACATATTGTAAAATATTTAGACTAAGTTCATGATAATTAAGTTCAACTAATCAAATTATTAATGAACTCCCACTTAGATTAGACATCCCTCTAGTCATCTAAGTATTACATGATCCGAGTTAAACTAGACCGTGTCCGATCATCACGTGAGACGGACTAGTCAACATCGGTGAACATCTTCATGTTGATCGTATCTTCTATACGACTCATGCTCGACCTTTCGGTCTTCCGTGTTCCGAGGCCATGTCTGTACATGCTAGGCTCGTCAAGTCAACCTAAGTGTTTGCATGTGTAAATCTGTCTTACACCCGTTGTATGTGAACGTCTGAATAAAACACCCGATCATCACGTGGTGTTTTGAAACAGCGAACTGTCGCAACGGTGCACAGTTAGGGGGAACACTTCTTGAAATTAGTATGAGGGATCACCTTATTTACTACCGTCGTTCTAAGTAAACAAGATGCAAAACATGATAAACATCACATGCAATCAAATAATAAACGTGACATGATATGGCCAATATCACATAGCTCCTTTGATCTCCATCTTGGGGCTCCATGATCATCTTGTCACCGGCTTGACACCATGATCTCCATCATCATGATCTCCATCATCGTGTCTCCATGAAGTTGCTCGCCAACTATTACTTCTACTACTATGGCTAACGCGTTTAGCAATAAAGTAAAGTAATTTACATGGCGTTTCTTGATGACACGCAGGTCATATAAAAGAATAAAGACAACTCCTATGGCTCCTGCCGGTTGTCATACTCATCGACATGCAAGTCGTGATTCCTATTACAATAGCATGAACATCTCATACATCACATATAGATCATTCATCATTCATCACAACTTTGGCCATATCATATCACAAACCACTTGCTGCAAAAACAAGTTAGACGTCCTCTAATTGTTGTTGCAAGTTTTACGTGGCTGAATTAGGGTTCTAGCAAGAACGTTTTCTTACCTACGTTAAAGCCACAACGTGATTTGTCAACTTCTATTTACCCTTCATAAGGACCCTGTTCATCGATTCCGCTCCAACTAAAGTAGGAGAGACAGACACCCGCCAGCCACCTTATGCAACTAGTGCATGTTAGTCGGTGGAACCGGTCTCACGTAAGCGTACGTGTAAGGTTGGTCCGGGCCGCTTCATCCCACAATACCGCTGAAGCAAGAAAGGACTAGTAACGGCAAGAAAGTTGACAAATCTACGCCCACAACAAATTGTGTTCTACTCGCGCAAGAAGAACTACGCATAGACCTAGCTCATGATGCCACTGTTGGGGAACGTTGCAGAAAACAAAAATTTTCCTACTCGTTTCACCAAGATCATCTAGGAGTTCATCTAGCAACGAGTGATTAGATGCATCTACATACCTTTGTAGATCGCGCACGGAAGCGTTCAAAAGAACGGTGATGATGTAGTCGTACTCGACGTGATCCAAATCACCGATGACCAGCGCCGAACGGACGGCACCTCCGCGTTCAACACACGTACGGGACGGGAGACGTCTCCTCCTTCTTGATCCAGCAAGGGGGAAGGAGAGGTTGATGAAGATCCAGCAGCACGACGGCGTGGTGGTGGATGCAGGGCGTCACAGCAGCAGGGCTTCGCCGAGACTACGAGGGAGAGACGTAACGGGGGAGGTGGAGGCGCCAGGGGCTGGTGTAAAATCCCTCCTCTCCCCCCACTATATATAGGGGTGCCAGGGGGGCGCCGGCCCTAGTAGATGGCATCTACTAGGGGGGGCGGCGGCCAAGGGGAGGTTTCCCTCCCCCCCAAGGCACCTAGGGGTGCCTTCCACCACATGGACTCTTCCATGGTGGAAACCCTAGGCGCATGGGCCTATAGGGGCTGGTGCCCTTGGCCCATCTAGGCCAAGGCGCACCCCCTACAGCCCATGTGGCCCCCCGGGACAGGTGGCCCCACCCGGTGGACCCCCGGGACCCTTCCGGTGGTCCCGGTACAATACCGATAACCCCGAAACTTGTCCCGATGCCCGAAATAGCACTTCCTATATATAATTCTTTACCTCCGGACCATTCCGGAACTCCTCGTGACGTCCGGGATCTCATCCGGGACTCCGAACAACATTCGGGTTTCTGCATATACATATCTTCATAACCCTAGCGTCACCGAACCTTAAGTGTGTAGACCCTACGGGTTCGGGAGACAAGCAGACATGACCGAGACGACTCTCCGGTCAATAACCAACAGCGGGATCTGGATACCCATGTTGGCTCCCACATGCTCCACGATGATCTCATCGGATGAACCACGATGTCGAGGATTTAATCAATCCCGTACGCTATTCCCTTTGTCTATCGATATGTTACTTGCCCGAGATTCGATCGTCGGTATCCCAATACCTCGTTCAATCTCGTTACCGGCAAGTCACTTTACTCGTACCGTAATGCATGATCCCGTGACCAGACACTTGGTCACTCTGAGCTCATTATGATGATGCATTACCGAGTGGGCCCAGTGATACCTCTCCGTCATACGGAGTGACAAATCCCAGTCTTGATCCATGTCACCCAACAGACACTTTCGGAGATACCCGTAGTCTACCTTTATAGTCACCCAGTTACGTTGTGACGTTTGGCATACCCAAAGCACTCCTACGGTATCCGGGAGTTACACGATCTCATGGTCTAAGGAAAAGATACTTGACATTGGAAAACTCTAGCAAACGAACTATACGATCTTGTGCTATGTTTAGGATTGGGTCTTGTCCATCACATCATTCTCCCAATGATGTGATCTCGTTATCAATGACATCCAGTGTCCATAGTCAGGAAACCATGACTATCTGTTGATCAACGAGCTAGTCAACTAGAGGCTCACTAGGGACATGTCGGTGTCTGTTATTCACACATGTATTACGATTTCCGGATAACACAATTATAGCATGAATAAAGACAATTATCATGAACAAGGAAATATAATAATAATGCTTTTATTATTGCCTCTAGGGCATATTTCCAACAGTCTCCCACTTGCACTAGAGTCAATAATCTAGTTACATTGTGATGAATCGAACACCCATAGAATTCTGGTGTTGATCATGTTTTGCTCTAGGGAGAGGTTTAGTCAACGGATCTGCTATATTCAGGTCCGTATGTACTTTACAAATCTCTATGTCTCCATCTTGAACATTTTCACGAATGGAGTTGAAGCGACGCTTGATGTGCCTTGTCTTCTTGTGAAACCTGGGCTCCTTGGCAAGTGCAATAGCTCCAGTGTTGTCACAGAAGAGCTTGATCGGCCCCGACGCATTGGGTATGACTCCTAGGTCGGTGATGAACTCTTTCACCCATATTGCTTCATGTGCTGCCTCCGAGGCTGCCATGTACTCCGCTTCACATGTAGATCCCGCCACGACGCTTTGCTTGCAACTGCACCAGCTTACTGCCCCACCATTCAAAATATACACGTATCCGGTTTGTGACTTAGAGTCATCCAGATCTGTGTCGAAGCTAGCGTCGATGTAACCCTTTACGACGAGCTCTTCGTCACCTCCATAAACGAGAAACATTTCCTTAGTCCTTTTCAGGTACTTCAGGATATTCTTGACCGCTGTCCAGTGTTGACGCAGGGATGCGGTCTTAACGTGCCGGAGCAGGGAGCACACGAGCGCCTTCTTGAGCTGAGGGATCTCTTGGCAGCTCCTTTCTTGTCGCGCGGGTGCTAGACGCTACGGGTCTTGTCCAGGGGCCGCGCGCCTTGGAGCCATCGCACCTTCTTGGGGAGGAGGTGGCGGAGGCACCTTGTGAGCTCTATCACCCACGCAGGACGGAGGGAGAGGCAACGAGAGGGACGGCGCAGGAGAGCCCCCTGCGGCACTGACGATCTCGGTGATGCAAGCGAGCCACTCCTCGTAGAGGTCGTCGATGGAGCAGTAGTGCAGGAGCTCACGTGCCAGGAGCAACGCGGCCTGCGCATCCGTGGGAGCGCGATGGGCGTGAGATGACGAACCAGCTGGAGTTAGCAATGGAGTGGCGGTCGGGCCTTCCCGCCGCACTAAGGGATGCAGCGATGATGCTTGCTGCTCGTTCCCCGCCGGGCCGGTGGCGGCAGGCGACGGAGAACGATGGGGAGGCCCACCGACGGGAGCTGTCTGGGCGACGCGGGTGGCGAGAGCTGCCCGACGCTCGGCACGAGCTCGACGAGAGTCTGCCATGGATGCGACGATCGATGGAACGCGGGACAACAAAGAAAGATTCCGGCGCACCCCTACCTGGCGCGCCAAATGTCGAATATCGGGTTCCGGCAAAACCCTTAAGGTTCGAACTCTGGGGTGCGCGTGAGGATCTACTTCCTACTGATCCACGTCCCAACGCCTCGCCGTGAATCTAAGCTACACGATGAATAACACGAGGGACACAAGGTTTATACTAGTTCGGGCCACCGTTGTGGTGTAATACCCTACTCTAGTGTGTGGTGGTGGATTGCCTCTGGGGCTGTTGATGAACAGTACAAAGGAAGAACAGCCTCGCGAGGGGTGTTCTTGGGCTGGTGCGGTGTTCTACTTGGGTGGATTCAATCAGTCTCTAGATGAGATGCCCTCCTACTGTGGTGGCTAGCTCTATATATTGGGGCCTTGGTCCTCTTCCCAAATATTGAGCGGGAAGGGAGCCAAGAACGACCATTTTGAAGGGGAACAACTAGTACAAGCTATCCTGACTAAAGTTAGTCTTCGACTGCCAAAGGCACTGGCGATGACGCCGTCTTGGGCTCCACGTGACCTCCGTCCTGCCGCTCTGCTGGTCTTGGTCTTGTTGCACCGATATGGTAACCTTTGATTGATGCCTCGGTACTCTGCGCCTGCGCTTGCCCCGTTTGCACCAAAGAGGAAACGAGGACACTGCACAAGCTGGCGTCTGCCTGGTCTCGATCATCATGGCTTGCGTCACGAGTACCTCATGAGGTACTCCTGCCTTGATCTCTCCGCCTCCTCGCGAGCCTGCTTGGTGAGGCCGCTCCTGAGGAAGCCTTGCATCGTCCGCCCCGCGAGGCTTGGCCCCTCGTGAGGGTCTTGAGCTTGGGTCGATGTAGACGGGCCATGCTGGGCCACCCTTTGAGCCATGCCGCAGGCCGCAAGCAGGCAAGTCTGGGGACCCCCGTTCCCAGAACGCCAACAGATAGACTTTGCAGTGCTTGCCAAGCAAGAAAACAGGTTCACCACCCCGTGAAGAACATCATGACCACGAGGAGAACGCTCGAGCTACTTCACATGGATCTTTTTGGTCCCAATGCCTACAAGAGTCTGAGTGGTTACTCATTTGGACTAGTCATTGTTGATGATTTTTCAAGATTTACCTGGGTGTTCTTTCTTGATGATAAATCGTAGGTCCAAAAGATCTTCAACAACTTCACTAGGAAGGCCCAAAACCAATTTGAAGTGAAGATCAAGAAGGTTCGAAGCGACAACAGAATGGAGTTCAAGAACGCCAATGTGGACTCCTTTCTTGACGAAGAAGGGATTTCACATGAGTTCTCAGCTATGTACACACCTCAACAAAATGGAGTTGTTGAGAGGAAGAACCAGACGCTCACCAAAATGGCAAGAACGATGCTTGATGAGTACAAGACGCCGAAACACGGCGAAAGCGGTTGAGACAGCTTGTCATGCAACGAATCGTTTATATCTTCACGAGCTACTCGGCAAGATGGCATACGAGCTTCTCACCGGTAACAAACCCCAAGTTGGATACTTTCGGGTATTCAGCTCAAAGTGCTACATTCTTGATAAGCATCATTGTTCGAAATTTGCTCCTAAATCTCATGAAGGTTTCCTACTTAGTTATGGCTCAAACTCTCACACTTACAGGGTCTACAACAATTTCACCCGAAAGGTTGAAGAGACGGTAGATGTGAAGTTTGATGAATCTAACGGCTCGCAAGTAGAGAAATTGCCAATTGATGCAGGTGACAAAGATCCTTCGGAAGCAATCCAAGACTTGTCTATTGGCAAGATTCGCCCAACAGAGGTGAAGGAGATTACCTTATCCGTCCAAGTGGAAGCCTCAACTTCACGCCAAGGTGAACCACAAGTTGACTTGGAGGCATCCACGAGTGAGACACATCAAGATGATGAGAATGAGGATATACAACAAGATGA
Source organism: Triticum aestivum (assembly GCF_018294505.1). Lineage (NCBI taxonomy): Eukaryota > Viridiplantae > Streptophyta > Magnoliopsida > Poales > Poaceae > Triticum > Triticum aestivum. The sequence continues at coordinate 357,940,781 of NC_057804.1, forward strand.
ACCTCGACGACCTCCTTCTCCACCTCCACGGGAGAATAACAATGCCAACAACAATGAAGAAAGACAATAGGAAGAACAAGACAATGAAGAGGATGTTCCACCCCGACCCAAACAAAAGCTCTCATGAGTTCGAGCAAGAGTCTCAAGAGATCATCCTGTCGAATAAATCTTTGATGACATTCAAACCGGGAGAATTACTCGCTCTAAAACTCGTTTGGCTAATTTTTGTGAACATTACTCATTCATTTCTAGCATTGAACCTATGAAGGCTGAACAAGCATTAGATGATCCGGATTGGATAAATGTCATGCACGAAGAGCTACACAACTTTGAGAGGAACCAAGTGTGGACGTTGGTTGAAAAGCCCGATGAGAAGCACAATGTCATTGGAACCAAATGGGTGTTTCGGAACAAGCAAGATGAAGTTGGACAAGTTGTACACAACAAGGCTCGTCTCGTTGCTCAAGGCTACACTCAAGTCGAAGGTATGGACTATGGTGATACATATGCCCCCATTGCTAGACTTGAGTCCATTCGCATCTTACTTGCTTATGCCAATCATCATGACATTACCTTATATCAAATGGACATCAAAGTGCTTTTCTTAATGGTGAGATTGAGGAGAAAGTTTATGTTAAACAACCTCCCGACTTTGTTAATCCTAAGAAACCCGACCATGTATACAAATTCCACAAAGCTCTTTATGGTCTTAAACAAGCTCCTAGAGCTTGGTATAAATGCTTGACCAAGTTTCTTCTTGAAAAAGGGTTTGAAATTGGTAAAATTTATTCTACACTCTTTACTAAAAGGGTTAATGGAGAATTATTTGTGTGCCAAATTTATGTTGATGATATCATATTTGGATGGACTAACCCTCATTTTAGTGAAAAGTTTGGAAAGCTAATGTCGGAGAAGTTTGAGATGTCTGTGATGAGTGAACTCAAGTTCTTTCTTGGTTTGCAAATCAAGCAAACTAAGGAGGGAACCTTTATCTCTCAAACAAAGTATACCAAGGACTTATTCAAGAAGTTCAACATGCAAGAATGCAAAGGTATGAATACCCCCATGCCTACTAGTGGACATCTTGACTTGACAAAGGATGGCGAACCAGTTGACCAAAAGGTTTACCGCTCTATGATTGGTTCATTGTTATATCTATGTGCCTCCCGTCCCAATATCATGCTAAGTGTGTGCATGTGTGCACGATATCAAGCGCCCCCCAAAGAATGTCATCTTAAGGCTGTGAAAAGGATAGTGAGATACTTAATTCATACACCAAATTTTGGCATTTGGTATCTTAAGAGGTCTTCTTTTAATCTTGTTGGCTACTCTGATTCGGACTACAGTGGTGACAAGGTTGATAGAAAGTCCACTTCGGGCACTTGTCAATTTCTTGGTAGATCTCTTGTATCTTGGTCCTCCAAGAAACAAAACTCGGTATCCTTATCCACCGCCGAAGCAGAATATATTGCCGCCAGTTCATGTTGTGCTCAATTACTTTGGATATATGTGAAACATGTTCAATTGCTTTGTGACAATGAGAGTGCTATTAATATTGCTCATAATCCCGTGCAACATTCTCGAACTAAGTACATTGAAGTCCGTCATCGTTTCATTCGAGATAATGTTGCTAAGGGAAATATCAAACTTAAGCATGTTCATACCGATAAGCAATTGGTGGATATATTCACCAAACCACTTGATGAGAAAGTGTTTTGCCGCTTGAGAGGTGAATTGAACATCATCGATGCCTCAAACTTGGAGTAGAAACTCCATGTGGATGCATGCAAGGCATGAGCCTTACTATGACTAAGCCTTGATATTTCTCTTATGATGATGATCATATGTCTTGGATATACTTGTACACTTCCATGCTATCTAACCCTTGTAGGAACTTGCATAAGCCCAACTCTATGAGATTGCAACTCAATCATATTCTAAGAAATCTCTACATCTCCAAGTCTCTACAATATGGTGGTTGAAGACAAGGAAGCACAAATCCTTCCAATATATCCTTTGACAATTTCTTTATGTCAAATTTCATGTTTGTCATTTTGGATACACAAGTGCTCTTCCTTGCAAGACTAACACATGTAGGTAGATGAACTACAACTACAAGTGGTGCTACCAACTCTTGATGAACCACATCAACTTGAGCACCCTACACAAGTTCAACTACATGGTTAAGACCAACACCACCACCCAAGGTATGTCATTCCATCTTAGAAAAGCTTTACCCCAAGACATGGGTCAAAGCAACTCAACAAGATGAGAATACATCAAAATGCTTAAACGAAAAACGGCAACCCAATTTTGAGCTTAAATGATGAGTATGACCTATGATCAAGTGTCCTCACTTGACTCCTAAGTCAATATACTCTAACATAGGTGACTTTGTCGCTGACCAATTCTAGATGAAGTTCTCTGTTGTTTCTCTGTGCTCTTGCATTTGTCTCTTGCATGCTTGTTCCCCTTTCAAAGAAAACTTCATCTAGATTTCTTTTCTTTTCTTTTCTCTGTTATTTTCTGCATTTCCCTGCATCCAATTCATCGCAAGTCCTTCAGTTAATTCCATGCATATCCTTGTGAGATCTTATTCGCAAGTCCTGTCTTCTCCCATTATACAATGTCAGATTCAGGGGGGGGAAGAAACCTATGGGAAGGAAATCTTTGGAATTCAATGCATATCTTTATTCTTGGGGACATGTCTATCATCAACTAGAGTACCTAGTACTCACTCTCTACATGTCATCCCAGTCTTGGTATTCTTGTGATCTCTTGTTCTTGCTCTATCTAGTAGATGTTCTTGTGATATCTAACCTTGTTTACTCAGGTTCATCTCTTCCAAAGCCAGTTCAAGACCACAAGGTAAGTATATTCATCACACTCATATGCATGAGGATCTCTTGCCGTGGTATACATTGTTTGCAAGAGAGACTCATAAACATGAAGGTATATTTCCAGTATCTACACCATTTGCTCTGATGCATATAGCCAAGACACATGTAACTCATTGCTTGCTCAATCATGATTATGCATTCTCATACTCTTATGATCTATCATCACATGATTGCATACATGTGGGGGAGCTAATGCATGTTGCATGTCCTTCCAAAGCTTTACTTGATATTTCCTTATATCCTTATCTAAAGCTTTGATGTATGTTGTCATCAATTACCAAAAAGGGGAGACTGAAAGCACAAGTGCTCCCTGGGTAATTTTGGTAATTAATGTCAACATATATCTTGTTGCACTAAAACTTCTACCCAGTGTATTTCAGATAAGTTCAACATTGGAGTGGCATGGACATGGACAAGAAGATGTGGAACCTCTTAAAGATGCTAAGGACAAATATTGGCAAAAGCTCAAGACTCTGCATTTTCATTTTAGTGATCCAAGATCACATTGAGTCCATAGGAAAGCCAATACTATTAAAGGGGATGAGGTGTTGCTTAGTGGCTTGCTTGCTCAAAGTGCTTAGTGATATGCTCCAAAGCCCTCAACCACTTTCTCTCATATCCACATATGTCCTAAACCTAAAAGTCGAACTCGGCCCCACCGATTTGATATATCCGGCGCCACCGAGTTCATTTGACATAGCCATTGTCAAACCCTAATCAGTTCGGTCTCACCAATGGGATCTCAGTCTCACCGAGATGGGCTTGCAAACTTCCTATTGCCTGTTGCAACAATTTCGGCCCCACCGAGTTTGTGCAATTGATCCCACCGAGTTTGCTTGACCAATCCTTTGTTTGCTCATTACCAAAATCGGTCTCACCGAGTTTGTGTAATTGGTCAAACCGAGTTGAGGTTTTACCCTAACCCCACATAGCGGTCCCATCAAGTTGACCTTGTCGGTCCCACCGAAAACTCTAACGTTCATATTTTGACCTAAATTGGTCTGATCGAGTTTTACCATTCGGTCTCAGCCAGTTTGGGAATCTGTGTGTAACGGCTAGATTTTGTGTGGAGGCTATTGAGGGAGTCCTTGAATAAGGGGTCCTCGGACGGCCGGACTATTAACATGGGCCGAACTATTGTGCTATGAAGATACAAGACAAAAGACTTTTTCCCATGTCCGGATGGGACTCTCCTTTGCATGGATGGCAAGCTTGGTGATTCGCATATGTAGATTCCTTTCTCTGTAAACCGACTTTGTGTAACCCTAGTCCCCTCCGGTGTCTATATAAACCGGAGGGTTTAGTCCGTAGAGGCAATCACAATCACATAGGCTAGACTTCTCAGGTTTAGCCATTATGATCTCGTGGTAGATCAACTCTTGTAATACTCATATTCATCAAGATCAATCAAGCAGGAAGTAGGGTATTACCTCCATAGAGAGGGCCCAAACCTGGGTAAACATCATGTCCCCCGCCTCATGTTACCATCAGCCTTAGACGCACAGTTCGGGACCCCCTACCCGAGATCCGCCGGTTTTGACACCGACATTGGTGCTTTCATTGATAGTTCCGCTGCGTCGTCAACAAAAGGTTTGATGGCTCCATCAATCATCTACAATGATGCAGTCCAGGGGGAGATTTTCCTCCCCGGACAGATCTTCATATTCGGCGGCTTTGCACTGCGGGCCAACTCGCTTGGCCATCTGGAGCAGATCGACAGCTACGCCCCTGTCCATTGGGTCAGATTTGGAACCTTGAATTACGTGGCCGATATCCGCGGAGACTTGATCTTCGACGGATTCGAGCCCATGATGGCTGCTCCCTGTCACCATGATGAACATGACCTAAATCTGTCATCGGACCGTGCTCAGGAGATAGCACCTATATCCACTCTGGCCCTAGATCCGAAGCAGATTGCGCCATCCGTGGATGGGATGCTCAACCCCGCCACGGAAGCCGCAGACTCAGCGGCGCTGGAGCTGCATACAGGTCCAACCTCGAGCGGGGCCTGTGTCATCGGAACCTCAGATTCGTCTCCGGACATAAGTTCTGAACCGCGTGCATCCGTGCCCATCAAACCTGATGAGGCGCCGATCATCGAGTTCATCTCCGCGGACATCTTCCGGTACTCGCCTTTAGGCGATGTGCTAAACTCACTAAAAGCCCTCTCCCTGTTAGGAGACTCTCAGCCGAATTATATCCGACTTGAATTGGAAGCTGATGACAGAGAATTTCACTTCCCACCCACCACCCACTATATAGCCACTGTCGAGGACTTAACCGACATGCTCGACTACAACTTCGAAGACATCAACGGAATGGATAACGATGCCGGAGAGGAGCAGGCACAAAAACTACCACTTACAGGGCGCTGGACAACCACCTCCTTGTATGATGTATACATGGTGGATACACCCAAAGAGAACAACGGCGAAAATGAAAATCCTATCGAGGATAAGCCTCCTGAGATACAGCCAAAGCGTCAGCGTCAGCGGCGCCGCTCTAAGCCACGCCATGGTGAAAATAGCAATATTGTCACAGGAGAAAACAGTACTACGGACGATGCCAAAAACAATGAAGACCCCGTTGAGCCAACCTCCGAATAGGACGAACGGGAAGATGGACGAGTTAGCCCCGACGAACAGGCCATGAACAAAGACTCGGAGGACAGTAAATACCTTCTGCTCTCCGAGGACGAGGTGAGCCTCAGCGATGAAGACTTTATCGTGCCCGAGGAGCCCGTCGAACAGGAGCGCTTTAAGCGCCGGCTAATAGCCACTGCAAGGAGCCTGAAAAAGAAGCAGTAGCAGCTTCAAGCTGATCAAGATCTGCTCAATGACAGATGGACTGATGTCCTGGCAGCCGAGGAATATGACCTCGAATGCCCAACCAAAAGCTACCCAAAGCGCAAATTGTTACCCCAATTTGATGACGAGGCGCTGGAGCCTGTCCTACCAGTGCATAATGCGGCCGACCGACCACCACGTGGTCGGGACAAAACGGTAGCTCGAGCCGAACACCAGCATGCACTACCTCACCATAAAAACAGAAATACAATATCTTGGGGATACACACATGACCTGCGACATGACCTGGAAAACAGAGCAGGCCAGACCAGATCGATCTATGGATCGCGGGGGCGTGCCCTAATGCGCGATGATGGCCATTCGACCGGACATGACAAACATAACCACGCCCGGACCAAAGACCACAGACGAACTCCATCCAAGCTACGTCATGACTTGGCCCGGCATAGAGGCGCCACACACCCCCTTTGCTTCACTCATGAAGTAATGGAACATGAATTCCCAAAAGGGTTTAAACCCGTGAACATCGAATCATATGATGGGACAACAGACCCCGCAGTGTGGATTGAGGATTTCCTTCTCCATATTCGTATGGCCCGCGGTGATGATCTTCATGCCATCAAATACCTCCCACTAAAACTCAAGGGACCAGCTCGGCACTGGTTGAACAGTCTGCCTGAAAACTCCATTGGCAGCCGGGAAGACTTGGAAGATGCCTTCCTCGACAACTTCCAAGGTACATATGTCCGACCTTCGGATGTTGATGACTTAAGTCACAGAGTTCAACATCACGGAGAGTCATCTAGGAAATTTTGGACTAGGTTCTTAACTAAAAAGAACCAGATCGTCAACTGTCCGGATGCCGAAGCCCTAGCGGCCTTTAAGCATAGCATCCGTGATGAATGGCTCACCCGACACCTCGGCCAAGAAAAACCGAAGTCGATGGCAGCCCTCATGACGCTTATGACCCGCTTCTGCGTGGGCGAGGATAGTTGGCTAGCCCGTAGCAATAACAATGCAAGCGAACCTGGCACTTCTGAAGCTAGAAACAGCAACGGCAAGCCCCGACGCAACAGAGACAAGCGTCGAAGCAACGGTGACAACACCGAAGACACGACGGTCAACGCCGGATTCAGTGGCTCTAAGTCTGGTCAGCGAAAGAAGCCATATAAAAGAAACAATCCGGGCCCATCCAGTTTGGACCGCATACTCGATCGTCCATGTCAAATCCACGGCACTCCTAATAAACCAGCCAATCATACCAACAACGAGTGTTGGGTTTTTAGACAGGCCGGCAAGTTAAATGTCGAGAACAAGGAGAAGGGGTCACAAAGCAAGGACGATGACGAGGAGCCCCGGCCGCCGAACACAAGGGGACAGAAGAAGTCCCCCCCTCCCCCAAGTTAAAATGGTGAACATGATATATGCTACCCATATCCCCAACAGGGAGGGCAAGCGCACACTCAGGGACATCTACGCGATGGAGCCAGTCGCCCCAAAGTTCAACCCATGGTCGTCCTGCCCAATCACCTTTGATCTCAGGGACCATCCGACCAGTATCCGTCATGGCGGTTCAGCCGCACTGGTCCTCAGCCCAATCATTGACGTATTCCACCTTACGCGAGTTGTCATGGATGGTGGTAGCAGCCTGAACCTGCTCTATCAGGATACAATGCGCAAAATGGTTATCGATCCCTCAAGGATCAAGCCCACCAAAACTACCTTCAAAGGTGTCATACCAGGTGTAGAGGCCTGCTATACGGGCTCAATCACACTGGAAGTGGTCTTCGGATCCCCGGACAATTTCCGAAGTGAAGAATTGATCTTCGATATTGTCCCCTTCCGCAATGGCTATCACGCACTGCTCGGACGAACCACATTCGCTCGATTCAATGCGGTGCCGCACTATGCTTATCTCAAGCTCAAAATGCCCGGATCACGCGGTGTCATAACAGTCAATGGAAACATGGAACGCTCCCTCCGTACCGAGGAGCACACCGCGGCCCTTGCAGCAAAAGTACAGAGCGGCCTTTTCAGGCAGAACCTTAATTCAGCGGCCAAGCTCCCGGACACTGTCAAACGAGTCCAAACTACCCCGTAGCAGGACAGTCTCGCTCGTCAAGAGCTTGACTAGCAATCCAGCCTCCGTCCCAGTCCTGACCAAGCGGCAACATTCATACTACGCGTACATAACTATGCTCCTAAAATACCATGGGCATAGACGGAGGCACAATGATACATCTCCATCGTATCTACTTTTCCAAACACTTTTGCCCTTGTTTTGGACTCTAACTTGCATGAATGGAACTAACCCGGACTGACACTGTTTTCAGCAAAACTGCCATGGTGTTATTTTTATGCAGAAATAAAAGTTCTCGGAATGACCTGAAAATCCACGGAGCAACTTTTTGGAATTAATTAAAAATACTGACGAAAGAATCAGCACCAGGGGGCCCACACCCTATCCACGAGGGTGGGGCGCGTGCCCACCTAGGGCACGCCCCCTGCCTCGTGGCCCCCCTGGACCTCCAACGACCTCAACTCCAACTCCATATATTCACGTTCGCGGAGAAAAAACCCAGAGAGAAAGATTCATCACGTTTTACGATACGGAGCCACCGCCAAGCCCTAAACTCTCCCGGGAGGGCTGATCTAGAGTCCGTTCGGGGCTCCGGAGAGGGGAATCCGTCGCTGTCGTCATCATCAACCATCCTCCATCACCAATTTCATGATGCTCACTGCCTTGCGTGAGTAATTCCATCATAGGCTTGCTGGACGGTGATGGGTTGGATGAGATTTACCATGTAATCAAGTTAGTTTTGTTAGGGTTTGATCCCTAGTATCCACAATGTTCTGAGATTGATGTTGCTATCACTTTGCTATGCTTAACGCTTTTCACTAGGGCCCAAGTGCCATGATTTCAGATCTGAACCTATTATGTTTTCATGAATATATATGAGTTCTTGATCCTATCTTGCAAGTCTGTAGTCACCTATTATGTGTTATGATCCGACAACCCCAAAGTGACAATAATCGGGATACTTCTCGGTGATGATCGTAGTTTGAGGAGTTCATGTATTCACTAAGTGTTAATGCTTTGGTCCGGTACTCTATTAAAAGGAGGCCTTAATATCCCTTAGTTTCCATTAGGACCCCGCTGCCACGGGAGGGTAGGACAAAAGATGTCATGCAAGTTCTTTTCCATAAGCACATATGACTATATTCGGAATACATGCCTACATTACATTGATGAACTGGAGCTAGTTCTGTGTCACCCTATGTTATAAGTATTACATGAGGAATCGCATCAGACATAATTATCCATCACTGATCCAATGCCTACGAGCTTTTCACATATTGCTCTTTGCTTATTTACTTTACCGTTGCTACTGTTACAATTACTACAAAACTGCTACTGTTACTTTTGCTACTGTTACTGTTACTTCCATACTACTTTGATACTAAGTGCTTTGCTGCAGATACTAAGTTATCCAGGTGTGGTTGAATTGACAACTCAACTGCTAATACTTGAGAATATTCTTTGGCTCCCCTTGTGTCGAATCAATAAATTTGGGTTGAATACTCTACCCTCGAAAACTGTTGCGATCCCCTATACTTGTGGGTTATCAAGACTATTTTTTGGCGCTGTTGCCGGGGAGCATAGCTCTATTTTTTGAGTCACTTGGGACTTATATCTGCTGATCACTATGAGGAATTTGAAAGACGAAAGAACTAAGATTTATCCCTCAACTACGAGGGGAGGTAAGGAACTTCCATCTAGCTCTGCACTTGATTCTCCTTCTGTTATGAGTAAGCTTGCGACACCTAAACCTGCTTCTGCTATTAATTCTGATATGTCGCATGTTATCGATGATGCCACTTCTACTATGCATGATGCTTATGATGAAACTACTTCTATGCCTGATATTATTGTGCCATTAGGTGAATATCTTGATGAACAACTTGCTAGGGCTAGAGAGAATGAAATTCTTGAAACTGATATTATTGATGATAGTGATGGTGAAGGTTCTCCCCCTAAATATGAATTGCCTGTTGTTCCTGAGGGTTATGTTATGGATGAAGAAACTGCTAGAGATTTTCTTGCTTGCAATGATAGATCTGATCAAGAAGTTATTAGCTAAACTAAAACAGAAATCTGTGAATGCTAGAATGAAATATGACCCCACTTTTGCTACTTCACCTATCTTTGTTACTGATAAGGATTATGATTTCTCTGTCGATCCTGTGATAATTACTTTGGTTGAATCTAATCCTTTTTATGGCTATGAATTTGAAACTATTGTGGCACATCTTACTAAGTTAAATGATATAGCCACCCTGTTCACCAATGACGAGAAATCTCGCTACTACTATATCCTTAAGATATTTCCGTTCTTGCTAAAGGATGATGCTAAAACTTGGTTTAATTCTCTTGATCCTGGTTGTGTGCATAGTCCCCAGGATATGATTTATTACTTCTCTTCTAAATATTTCCCTGCTCATAAGAAACAAGCTGCCTTAAGGGAAATATATAATTTTGTGCAAATTAAAGAAGAGAGTCTCCCACAAGCTTGGGGGAGGCTTCTCCAGTTACTTAATGATTTGCCTGATCATCCTCTTAAGAAAAATGAAATACTTGATATCTTTTATAATGGACTAACTGATGCTTCCAAGGACCTGTATAGTTGTGCTGGTTGTGTTTTCAGGGAGAAAACAGTCGATCAAGCTGAATTGCTATCGAATAATATGTTGACTAATGAGAAAAATTGGACACTTCCTGAGCCAACTCCTAAACCAACTCCGAAGAAAAGGGGTGTTCTATTTCTCAGTCCAGAAGATATGCAAAAGGCAAAGAAATCTATGAAAGAAAAAAGTATTAAAGCTGAAGATGTTAAGGATTTACCTCCTGTTGAAGAAATACATGGTCTTAATATACCACCTATTGAAGAAATACATGGTCTTGGTAACCCGACACAGGCAGTGAAGGTAAATTCTCTCTATATATATGATAAAGTTGAAACCCCGTCTACTAAGTTTGCGAGCCAATGCTGGGATGAATTTGATGACTTTATGGCTAGACAAGAAAATTTAAATGCTTATGTTGGTAGACAATTAAAGAGTAATTCTTACATGATTGGACACTTGAGTGATTATATGGCTAGAGTTAAAGGCGAACTTAAACTCATTAGTAAACATGCTTCTATGGTTAACACTCAAGCAGAACAAGTACTGAAAGCTCAAAATGACTTGCTCGATGAATTAAATAATAAACATGACTTTGCTATTAGAGTGGCTACTAGAACGGGTAAAATGGCTCAGGAACCTTTGTATCCTGAAGGCCACCCTAAGAGAATTGAGCAAGATTCTCAGAGAAATAATGTAGATGCACCTAGTCCTTCTAAAAAGAAGAAAAATAAAAATGATAGGACTTTGCATGCTTCTAGTGAACCTGTTGTAGACACACCTGAGAATCCCAATGATATTTCTATTTCTGATGCTGAAACACAATCTGGTGATGAACATGAACCTAGTGATAATGTTAATGATAATGTTCATGTTGATGCTCAACCTAGTAATAATAATGATGTAGAGATTGAACCTGTTGTTGATCTTGATAACCCACAATCAAAGAATCAACGTTATGATAAGAGAGATTTTGTTGCTAGGAAGCACGGTAAAGAAAGAGAACCATGGGTTCAGAAACCCATGCCTTTTCCTCCTAAACCATCCAAGAAAAAGGATGATGAGGATTTTGAGCGCTTTGCTGAAATGATTAGACCTATCTTTTTGCGTATGCGTTTGACTGATATGCTTAAAGTAAATCCTTATGCTAAGTACATGAAAGATATTATTACAAATAAGAGAAATATACTGGAAGCTGAAATTTCCACCATGCTTGCTAATTATACTTTTAAGGGTGGAATACCAAAGAAACTTGGAGATCCATGAGTACCAAGTATACCATGCTCCATTAAAAGAAACTATGTTAAAACTGCCTTATGTGATCTTGGAGCCGGTGTTAGTGTTATGCCTCTCTCTTTATGTCATAGACTTGAATTGAATAAGTTGACACATACTGAAATATCTTTGCAAATGGCTGATAAATCAACGGCTATACCTGTTGGTATTTGTGAGGATGTGCCTGTTGTGGTTGCAAATGTTACTATCTTAATGGACTTTGTTATTCTTGATATTCCCGAGGACGATAGTATGTCGATTATCCTTGGTAGACCCTTTTTGAATACTGCAGGGGCTGTTATTGATTGCAACAAAGGCAATGTCACTTTTCATGTTAATGGTAATGAGCATACGGTACACTTTCCGAGGAAACAACCTCAAGTTCATAGTATCAATTCTATTGGAAAAATTCCATCCATTATTATTGGAGGTTTTGAATTTCCTCTTCCTACCGTCAAGAAGAAATATGATATTCTTATTATTGGGGATGTGCACATCCTCGTTGAGGTAACCTAGTGTTATTCGAAATTTCTCCAGTTCCATGTTATTCGGAACGAGTTTGTTAACAAGACTTGATCAACCTTGTTAGTGGATTCCTTTTGGTGAGCATGAGATGGATGAAGTTAGAAGGCACAACCTTCTGTACCCTCCTTTTACTTTTTGTTATAATAGTATTTTCTGTCTGTTTTCTGAATTATCGATGCAATAAAAAATACCCTAAAAATAGAAGTTCTCTAAATGCCCTGAAAATTTAGTATGATTTTTCTGGAATATTTGAGAATATCTGGCACTGAGAACACAACAGGGGGAGCAAGCACCTGGCCACGAGGGTCAGGGGCGCGCCCTACACCCCTGGGCGCACCCCCTGCCTCGTGGGCCCAGGGTGGCCCCCTCCACTTATTCCTGCGCCCACACACTTCTTCTTCCTCCCAAAAAAATCACTATCCAGCTCAAGCACGAGTTCTAGCTCATTTTGCTGACATTTTCGATCTCCTTGCTCAAAGCTCCATTCACAAAACTGCTTTGGGGGATTTTTCTTTGGTATGTGACTCCTCCAATGGTCTAATTAGTTTTTGTTCTAGTGCTTTATTCATTGCAAATTTTTGCTGCCTAGGTGACCCTGTTCTTGAGATTGCATGTCAAATTATATGGTCCCAAGTAGTTCTAATGCATGATATAGTCTCTAGGCACTTGTGGGAGTAGTTGCTATCAATTTTGTTGAGTTTGGTTCACTTTTATTTTGAGTTACTAAAAATTTCAGAATTCAGAGGAAGAAATATGTCTAGGAAAATGTACCAAGGTGGTTCTTCAAGGAAGCAAGCACCCAGGCTTGCAATACGTGAGTAGGACGATGAATCACTGAGGGAAGCTTACGTGCGGCCTTGTGAATGGCCGTGAGAGGAGTTTATGGTCAAAGCAGGCATCAAGGATGAATTTGATGAATATGTGTGTAATGCAGATCTTGAGGAATTCATGCAAGGTAAGTGTCCCCAATACTACCATTTAACTGATTCCTTTGTGAGAAGGTTTAAATTCACATCTTCACACAATTCTCAAAATGTCCTGTTTGATCTTTATGATAAATCATATACCATGGACCTAGAAGATTTTACTACCACTTGTAAACTCCCGCAGTGGGGCAGTGTTAATGAACCTCGTAAATCTGAATATAAAGACTTTCTTGCTAGTATCACTATGTTAGAATCCAGAGAAATAGCACAAGCTACCATAGGGAGCATTCATTTTCCTGTTATACATTATTTTGATCTCTTCATAGGTAGATGCATTAACGGTAAAGATGAAGCCTGTCACATGTGCGTTCTGGATCTTTGTGTTCTCAAGAGTGCTGTATAAGGTGATAAACAATATAACTTGGGGGCAATTGTTGCACGAAGGTTGCATAATAATGGTTAAGATGGAGACTTGTTTGGAGGGATTTATGCGACCCGTGTGGCTAATTATCTTGGTATACCCGCACATGAAAATGATAGGGAGTTGCCTCCCGCTTATTTAGATTATAATGCCATGGTTAATCATCATTTTCTTGAGAGAAATGAACAAATCCTCCAGTATCGACTAATCTTTGACAGACATCGCGCTGTCCATATTACTCTTCCTGCTCCTACTTTCTTTGATTATCAGGCAAAAAGAAGATATGTTATAACCAGGGAGGAGGTGAACAAGTACAAGAGGAGGACGGAGGCAGCTCGCCTCCAAGCTGTAGTTCATGAGGCAATGGATGCTGCTTCTCGGTACGACCCTAGTTACAACTTCGGATATCCTCCAGGCCATCCATGGGCATAGACCAACTTAGGCCAAAAGCCTAAGCTTGGGGGAGTACGTATTTCTCACCAACATTACATTCATGTTCACACACTCATTCTAGTTGTCAGTGCTCATACTTTTTCATTGTACTATCCATGCTAGTTTATTTCTTTTTCTTGCTTTCTTCTTGTGTGTTTGATAAACCTTAAGAAAAACAAATAAAAAATTAGTTGTAGCCTTTAGCTAGTTTACTTTCCATGCGTGTAGTAGTAGTAATTAAAAGAAAACCCAAAAAGATTTCTCGTTCTTCTTTTGCTTGTTGGGAGCTTTCCCGTGTAAATAGTTTTATTTCCTTTCTTTTCTTTGGGGGCCGAGAGGAGAAGACCATGATGAAAATGTTGAGTGGCTCTTATATGCATTATTGTTGATTTAACCAAGAGCCCATATTACCTTGTCTTCTCCCTTGAATTGAATGCTTGCAGATTCTAGCTTAGTCCAACGCACTTGCACTATTATTATTATCCACACCATTCGGTCATGCAAGTGAAAGGCAATAATGACGATATATGATGGACTGATTGAGATGAGAGAAGTTGGTATGAACTCGACCTCTCTTGTTTTTGTAAATATGATTAGTTCATCATTCCTGATTCAGCCTATTATGAATAAACGTGTTTGCAATGACAATTAGAGATTATAGTTGCTTATGCCATGCTTAATTAGCTAGGATCTTATAATGGTTAACCTTGCGTGCCAACATGCTATTAAAATGGTTGTGATGTGGTATGATACGGTGGTATCCTCCTTTGAATGATTCGAGTGACTTGACTTGGCACATGTTCACGCATGTAGTTGAAACAAAATTAACATATCCTTCACGATATTTATGTTCATGGTGGATTATATCCTGCTCATGCTTGCACTCGGTGTTGATTAATTTTAATGCATGTTCAAGACTGTTGTCGCTCTCTAGTTGGTCGCTTCCCAGTCTCTTTCTAGCCTTCACCTGTACTAAGTGGGAATACTCCTTGTGCATCCAAATCCATAAACCCCAAAGTTATTCCATATGAGTCCACCATACCTTCCTATATGCAGTATCTACCTGCTGTTCCAAGTAAATTTGTATGTGCCAAACTCCAAACCTTCAAATGAAATTCTATTTTGTATGCTCGAACAACTCATGTATCAACTAGGGATGTCTGTATCTTCCATGTTAGGCGGGTTATTCTCAAGAAGAGTGGACTCCTCTCCTCATTCATGAGAAAATGGCTGGTCACTGGGATGCCCAGTCCCATGCTCAAATCAAATCAAAATAATTGTAAACAAAACTCCCCCAGGATTGTCATTAGTTGGAGGCACTCGTTGTTTCGGGCAAGCCATGGATTGATGCTTGTTGGTGGTGGGGGAGTATAAACTTTACCATTCTGTTTGAGAACTACCTATAACGTGTGTAGAATGGAAGATATCGAGATCTCTCAGTTGTTATGTTGATAGTTAAAGTATACCGCTCAAAATGTTATTTATCTCTATTTCCAAATCGAGCCCTGGCACCTCTACAAATCCCTGCTTCCCTTTGCGAAGGGCCTAAGTATTTACTTTTATGTTGAGTCATCACCCTCTTATTAAAAAGCACCCGCTGGAGAGCACCGCTGCCATTTGCATGCATTACTATTAATTTATATTGGGTATGACTATGACTGGATCTCTTTTACCATGAATTACAATGTTTAGTCAGTCCTTGATCTTTAAAGGTGCTCTGCATTTATGTTTTGCGGTCTCAGAAAGGGCTAGCGATATACCATATTGTTATATCATATTATGATTGTTTTGAGAAAGTGTTGTCATCCGAGTTTTATTATTATTGCTCGCTAGTTGATTATGCCATTGATATGAGTAAACATGAGACCTAAGTGTTATTGTGAATATGGTTAGTTCATAATCTTTGCTGAAAACTTGAATGCTAACTTTACATATTTGCAACAACAAGAGCAAACAGAGTTTGTAAAAGTTTTTCTTTATCACTTTCAGTTTGTCAACTGAATTGCTTGAGGACAAGCAAAGGTTTAAGCTTGGGGGAGTTGATACGTCTCCGTCGGATCTACTTTTCCAAACACTTTTGCCCTTGTTTTGGACTCTAACTTGCATGGTTTGAATGGAACTAACCCGGACTGACGCTGTTTTCAGCAGAACTGCCATGGTGTTATTTTTGTGCAGAAATAAAAGTTCTCGGAATGACCTGAAAATCCACGGAGCAACTTTTTGGAATTAATAAAAAATATTGGCAAAAGAATCACCACCAGGGGGCCCCACACCCTGTCCACGAGGGGGCACGCCCCTGCCTCGTGGGCCCCCTGGACCTCCACTGACCTCAACTCCAACTCCATATATTCACGTTCACGGAGAAAAAAACAAAGAGAAAGATTCATCGCGTTTTACGATATGGAGCCGCCGCCAAGCCCTAAACTCTCTCGGGAGGGCTGATCTGGAGTCCGTTCGGGGCTCCGGAGAGGGGAATCCATCGCCGTCGTCATCATCAACCATCCTCCATCACCAATTTCATGATGCTCACCGCCGTGCGTGAGTAATTCCATCATAGGCTTGCTGGACGGTGATGGGTTGGATGAGATTTACCATGTAATCAGGTTAGTTTTGTTAGGGTTTGATCCCTAGTATCCACTATGTTCTGAGATTGATGTTGCTATGACTTTGCTATGCTTAATTATTGTCACTAGGGCCCGAGTGCCATGATTTCAGATCTGAACCTATTATGTTTTCATGAATATATGTGAGTTCTTGATCCTATCTTGCAAGTCTATAGTCACCTATTATGTGTTATGATCCGACAAACCCGAAGTGACAATAATCGGGATACTTCTCGGTGATGACCGTAGTTTGAGGAGTTCATGTATTCACTAAGTGTTAATGCTTTGGTCCGGTACTCTATTAAAAGGAGGCCTTAATATCCCTTAGTTTCCATTAGGACCCTACTGCCATGGGAGGATAGGACAAATGATGTCATGCAAGTTCTTTTCCATAAGCATGTATGACTATATTCGGCATACATGCCTACATTACATTGATGAACTGGAGCTAGTTCTGTGCCACCCTATGTTATAACTATTACATGAGGAATCACATCCGACATAATTATCCATCACTGATCCAATGCCTACGAGCTTTTCACATATTGCTCTTTGCTTATTTACTTTACCGTTGCTACTGTTACAATTACTACAAAACTGCTACTGTTACTTTTGCTACTGTTACCGTTACTTCCATACTACTTTGCTACTAAATACTGTGCTGCAGATACTAAGTTATCCAGGTGTTGTTGAATTGACAACTCAACTGCTAATACTTGAGAATATTCTTTGGCTCCCCTTGTGTCGAATCAATAAATTTGGGTTGGATACTCTACCCTCGAAAATTGTTGTGATCCCCTATACTTGTGGGTTATCACACAACTAGATCATGGTCATAGTGCGGCTCAACTACTCCTGGACCCGCATACTTTTACTTTTTCATTTTCTTTTCAGGTCTCTTTTCATTCCCAGGTCCTTCCTGGTGACATGATTGACGGATCTATAGAGGGACGGATACACCAAGACGGCAAGCAGCATTAACATACGGGGGAATTTCCAGGTGGTTTCTTTAAATGATCGCTATACCTGTTTTTAAGGACCCGCACGCAGCTCTCCCTTGGTTGTGGCATGTTAAATAGCCCTGTTGCTTATCGCACTACTTGTACAAAATACGCTTTGACATATTAATCAAACTACAATGAAAAAATAGTTTTCGGCCCAATTTTTGCAGCGTTAGCCTATTATTTCATTTTTCTTGTTCTTGATATTTTTATCAAATTGCGCCTGTACACTCTGGTACGCCTTAATTCGCCAGGGGCTTCATTATTCTCCGTAATACGACAACAAAGTCCGAGCACTTTTTTACAGTGTAGTTCGGCACTCCGAACTTATAGCATTATATGCATCGGCTCCGAATCATGTCTTTGGTCAATGGTTGGGTTGCCCGGCTCCTGTGCTTGCTACCTTATGTTCCGCTATATCGGCTAGGGTAGTAAAGGGAGAACTACTGTGATTGTGTCCTGGTTCATCCGGATGAGCACCTGAGTAGAAAAAGCCAAAAACTGACTGTCATGATGTGGTGTGAGCAGGTCAGCTGTTCGAGAGGTTACAAATATTTAGCGATTTTTCTGCATTATGCGATGAATCAGGGTTTATCCAATCAGGTGTTTATAGCATCCCAAGTTCGGACTTACGAACACTAGGGGCTGCGCCTAAACTTCTATTGTCGAACTCCTATGGCTAAGTGAGGGTGATAAAGCCACATAGTCCGATTGCCTTGTTTGTTGCGCTAAACACCTTCTTTAAGGACCAAACTTTGGAGTAAAGAGTGTTTAGATTTATCCCGAACACGCCATACTATCTATGTGGGGGCGGAAGCCGATGACTGGCCAACTCTCAGATTTCACAATACGGCCGCACAAGAGGTAAAATTCTAAATAACAAGCATTATATTACATAACGATCTTGTTTCATAATGCATGACATGATACCATGAATGTATTCATGGAAATATAACATCCTTTGCACATTGCTCCGCTACAATGCGGGACTCCTCCATGACATTGTCAAAATATAGCTCAGGTGTGAGGTGCTCCTTGCCCGCGGGTGGTCCCTCGGTCGCAACCTTCACGACGTGCATTTTCCCCCATTGCTTCTTGACTCGGGAGAAGGCCATGCGTGCACCTTCAATGCAGACTGACCGCTTGATGGCATCCAGTCGAGGGCAGGCATTAACCAGCCGCTTCACGAGACTGAAGTAGCTGCTGGGGATGGCTTCGGCAGGCCATAGACGGATTATTAAATCCTTCATGGCTAGTTCGGCCGCCTTGTGCAATTCGACCAGCTGTTTTAGGTGATCGCTCAATGGCACCGGATATTCTGGCACAAGGTATTGCGACCAAAATAGCTTCTCCGTAGAGCTCCCCTCTTTGGCTCGGAAGAATTCTGAAGCATCTGAAATGCTGTGCAGAAGATCCGCAAACGCCCCTAGAGAACTCCAAATATGGGTCAGTAATAGGAACCTTTTCTTCACATATTTGCTCTGCATAATAAAGGCCTTAGCCGCCGCGATTTTTCTGTCCTCTTGGATCTCCTGGAGGGCGCCTTGGGCTTCAACCCGGGCATCATATGCATTTTGGCAGGCCTTGGTGAGTTCGGACTCTTGATCCGTAAGGTTGGCTCCAAGGACTCGCACTTCTTGACGGCGTCCTGGAGCTCCTGCTTGACCTCACTGACCCTGGCTTCGTGCTTTTCGCGGGCAACCTTTTCATTGGCTGCTTTGTCCTCAGCCTCGGCCAACACTTTCTTGAGGGTCTCCACCTCAGACGCCGCTCCAAACAAATCAAATGGCACTTTAGTCAGCACAAATCATTTCATCCTTCCTGAATATATACAAGGTCATTGCATACCTTGATTATCTTCCAACTACTTTTTCATGTGGCCGAGCTCCTCCTCGATCCGCTCCAGACCCTTCTTCATTCCGGAGACTTCAGCAGTATGAGAGGTCGCAGCCAGCAGTGACGCCTGTTTGCTCACATAGACATGTTAGGTTAGCCTCCTGCAAAAATTATTTGATCCTCTGTTCGGCTTTTCTTTCCGAACACCAGACAGAGTATCAGGGGCTACTGTCTATACAGTGACATTATTTTTATAATTACGTTCCTTACCTGAAAGCCTGTTAGAAGGCTTGTGCAGGCTTTGGTCATATCGCTCTTCACGGACTGAATCCTCTCAATCACTGTACCCATAAGGGTATGGTGTTCCTCAACAATGGAAGCGCCTCGCAGCGCTTCCAACAAATTATATGGCGCCTCTGGATGGACAGAGGTCACCGGTGGAATGGGCACACCGCCTTCTTTCGAAAGAGGTGGATGGCCTGATTCCGGAGCCATATAGGTCTCCGGAACTGTATTGGGCTAGGGGCCGAATTGGATATGGCCCCATCATCAGTATCCATGGGGGTTTGCTCCCTCATGTGTCTAGCAGCTGAGGCTTCACCCTCCTGCGCCTTCCTGACGGCCTCCTGAATCTCTCCCGGGCCTGGGATCCTTCGGAACGATGCCTCAGCGCCATCCATGTCCTTGGGAGAGGAGGCCGCTGGAAGGGTCCCGCTGTCCATCGCCTCCGGGTCCAGCGAATCCTCCGAAGATAAGGACCGCTCTAGGTTGGACCGAGCCGTACTGCAAATACATTGATTGAACAGGTTAAAACGATAAAGTAGAGGGACCGGATACATGAATGTGTCGAGATACTCGCGATTTGGCCAGGAGCTTCTCCCTGGGCTGCCACTCTGAGCTGCTCTCGTTGGCCGCGGTGGAGCTGTCCGGAAGGGAAGCTTTCCCCTTCTTGGACGCCTCAGCCTCTAGACGAGTGCAGTCCGTCCTTTTCTTTCTTCCCCCCTCAGAGGGGGAATGGCTTTCTTCTTCCTCCTGCTCTTCCTCGTCTTCCTCGACAGCGGAGGAGTGAGTCTCGGTGTCTTCGGACGTCGCGTCCGAAGCACCTTTGTGACAGAAACCACCTCTGGTCCCCTTGGCCTCTTCTTGGCCTTCTTCTCCGGTGCTTGATAGGGCGCCAGAACTAGCATCTTCGTTAGAAGCGGGATTTCTGGGTCTTCAGGCAGCGGTGCCGAACACTGGATCCGCTCCGCCTTCTTTTTCCAGGCCTAAAAGAATCAATAGGGAGGCTTAGGCGCCTTCCTCGAATATGCAAGTAAAGGGTACATCTTGAAAACATGAAAATCTTACCGGACTAGCAGGGTAGGTTAGGTCGTGCCCGCGATCCTCGGTCATGGCCGGTCGCGCCTCGTTGGCCTTGAAGAGCACCTTCCAGATGTCTTAGTGCATAGTGCCGAAGAGCTCCAGTAGGGTCTGGTGCTTGGCCGGATCGAACTCCCATAGATGGCAAGTCCAGCGTTGGCATGAAAGGTTCCGGCGAATAAGCATCACCTGGATCACATTGAGGAGCTTCATTTTCTTGTTTATCATGTTTTGAATGCGCGTCTGGAGTGCTGTCAGCTCATCCGGAGAAGACTAGGTTAGGCCTTTCTCTTGCCAGGAGGTGAGCCGCATCGGGACTCCAGACCAGAATGCGGGAGCCGTGGCCCAGTTGGTGCCTGATACGTCTCCAACGTATCTACTTTTCCAAACACTTTTGCCCTTGTTTTGGACTCTAACTTGCATGATTTGAATGAAACTAACCCGGACTGACGCTGTTTTCAGCAGAACTGCCATGGTGTTGTTTATTGTAGAAAACAAAAGTTCTCGGAATGACCTGAAAATCCACAGAGATAAGTTTTGGAAAGTATAAAAAATACTGGCGAAAGAATCAAGGCCAGGGGCCCCACACCCTCTCCACGAGGGTGGGGGGGCGCGCCCCCTGTCTCGTGGGCCCCCTGACGCTCCACCGACCTCAACTCCAACTCCATATATTCCGTTTCACGGAGAAAAAAACCAGAGAGAAAGTTTCATCGCGTTTTACGATATGGAGCCGCCACCAAGGCCTAATATCTCTCGGGAGGGCTGATCTGGAGTCCGTTCGGGGCTCCGGAGAGGGGGATTTGTCGCCATCGTCATCATCAACCATCCTCCATCAGCAATTTCATGATGCTCACCACCGTGCGTGAGTAATTCCATCATAGGCTTGCTGGACAGTGATGGGTTGGATGAGATTTACCATGTAATCAAGTTAGTTTTGTTAGGGTTTGATCCCTAGTATCCACTATGTTCTGAGATTGATGTTGCTATGACTTTGCTATGCTTAATGCTTGTCACTAGGGCCCGAGTGCAATGATTTCAGATCTGAACCTATGATGTTTTCATGAATATATGTGAGTACTTGATCCTATCTTGCAACTCTATAGTCACCTATTATGTGTTATGATCCGACAACCCCGAAGTGACAATAATCGGGATACTTCTCGGTGATGACCGTAGTTTGAGGAGTTCATGTATTCACTAAGTGTTAATGCTTCGGTCCTGTACTCTATCAAAAGGAGGCCTTAATATCCCTTAGTTTCCATTAGGACCTCGCTGCCACAGGAGGGTAGGACAAAAGATGTCATGCAAGTTCTTTTCCATAAGCACGTATGACTATATTCGGAATACATGCCTACATTACATTGATGAACTGGAACTAGTTCTGTGTCACCCTATGTTATAACTATCACATGAGGAATCACATCCGACATAATTATCCATCACTGATCCAATGCCTATGAGCTTTTCACATATTGCTCTTTGCTTATTTACTTTACCGTTGCTACTGTTACAATTACTACAAAACTGCTACTGTTACTTTTGATACTGTTACCGTTACTTCCATACTACTTTGCTACTAAATACTTTGCTGCAGATACTAAGTTATCCAGGTGTAGTTGAATAGACAACTCAACTACTAATAATTGAGAATATTCTTTGGCTCCCCTGTGTCGAATCAATAAATTTGGGTTGGATACTCTACCCTCAAAAACTGTTGCGATCCCCTATACTTGTGGGTTATCACACAACTAGATCATGGTCCATAGTGCGGCTCAACCGCTCCTGGACCCACATACTTTTTCTTTTTCTTTTTCTTTTCAGGTCTCTTTTCCTTCCCAGGTCCTTCCTGGTGACCTGATCGACGGACCTATAGAGGGACAGATACACCAAGACGGCAAGCAGCATTAACGTACGAGGGAATTTCCAGGTGGTTTCTTTAAATGATCGCTATACCTGTTTTTAAGGACCCGCACGCATCTCTCCCTTGGTTGTGGCATGTTAAATAGCCCTGTTGCTTATCGCACTACTTGTACAAAATACGCTTTGACATATTAATCAAACTACAATGAAAAAATAGTTTTCGGCCCAATTTTTGCAGCGTTAGCCTATTATTTCATTTTTTCTTGTTCTTGATATTTTTATCAAATTTCATCTGTACACTCTGGTACACCTTAATTCGCCAAGGGCTTCATTATGCTCCATAATACGACAACAAAGTCCAAGCAATTTTTTACAGTGTAGTTCGACACTCCAAACTTATAGCATTATATGCATCGGCTCCGAATCATGTCTTTGGTCAATGGTTGGGTTGCCCGGCTCCCGTGCTTGCTACCTTACGTTCCTCTATATCGGCTAGGGTAGTAAAGGGAGAACTACTGCGATTGTGTCCTGGTTCATCCGGATGAGCACCTCAGTAGAGAAAGCCAAAAACTGACTGTCATGATGCGGCGTTAGCTGGTCAGCTATTCGAGAGGTTACAAATCTTTAGTGATTTTTCTGCATTATGCGATGAGTCGGGTTTTATCCAATCAGGTGTTTACAACATCCCAATTTCGGACTTACGAACACTAGGGGCTGCGCCTAAACTTCTATTGTCGAACTCCTATGGCTAAGTGAGGGTGATAAAGCCACATAGTCTGATTGCCTTGTTCGTTGTGCTAAACACCTTCCTTAAGGACCAAACTTTGGAGTAAAGAGTGTTTAGATTTATCCCGAACACGCTATACTATCTATGTGGGGGCGGAAGCCGACGACTGGCCAACTCTCAGATTTCACAATACGGCCACACAGGAGGTAAAATTCTAAATAACAAGCATTATATTACATAACAATCTTGTTTCATAATGCATGACATGATAACATGAATGTATTCATGGAAACATAACATCCTTTGCACATTGCTCCGCTACAATGCGGGACCCCTCCATGACATTGTCAAAATACAGCTCAGGTGTGTGGTGCTCCTTGCCCGCGGGCGGTCCCTCGGTCACAACCTTCACGATGTCCATTTTCCCCCATTGCATCTTGACTCGGGCGAAGGCCATGCGTGCACCTTCAATGCAGACTGACCGCTTGATGGCTTCCAGTCGAGGGTAGGCATTAACCAGCCACTTCACGAGACTGAAGTAGCTGCTGGGGATGGCTTTGGCAGGCCATAGCCAGATTATTAAATCCTTCATGGCTTGTTCGGCTGCCTTGTGCAATTCGACCAGCTGTTTTAGGTGATCGCTCAATGGCACCGGATATTCTGGCACAAGGTATTGCGAGTGAAATAGCTTTTCCGTAGAGCTCCCCTCTTTGGCTCGGAAGAATTCTGAAGCATCTGAAATGCTGCGCGGAAGATCCGTGTCACGCCCAATATGCGACCCTATCCAAAAGGAACTCGAAGGTCCCACCAAGGATAGACCCGCATATTGAAACGCTTTTGGAAGGTGGATATCATCACATCAACATTACATAATAGATGGGGATACAAACAAGAGACATACAATGCCACACGAATACAACATCACAATACATAAGAGCAACATCCGACTATGGATGCAACATAAACAGAAACTCAAACGACATCCACCCTGCTAGCCTAGGCTGCCGACCTGGAACCTATCCCCTGATCGAAGAAGAAGCAGAAGAAGAACTCCAAGACAAGCAAACATCACTCTCGCATCATGATCATCGATTAAACCTGTACCTGCAACTGTTGTTGTAGTAATCTGTGAGCCACGAGGACTCAGCAATCCCATTACCATGGGTATCAAGACTAGCAAAGCTTAAAGGGAAAGGAAGGAGTAAAGTGGTGAGGTTGCAGCAGCGACTAAGCATATATGGTGGCTAACATACGCAAATAAGAGCAAGAAGAGAGCAAGCAGAACGGTCGTGAAGCTAGCAATGATCAAGAAGTGATCCTGAACTCCTACTTACGTCAAACATAACCCAAAGACCGTGTTCACTTCCCGGACTCCACCGAAAAGAGACCATCACGGCTACACACACGGTTGATGCATTTTAATTCGGATCTGGTGTCAAGTTATCTACAATCGGACATTAACAAATTCCCATCTGCCTATAACCGCAGGCACGGCTT
Source organism: Triticum aestivum (assembly GCF_018294505.1). Lineage (NCBI taxonomy): Eukaryota > Viridiplantae > Streptophyta > Magnoliopsida > Poales > Poaceae > Triticum > Triticum aestivum. The sequence goes on from NC_057804.1 coordinate 357,965,633, forward strand.
TCGAAAGATTATACCCTGCAGGGGTGTCCCAACTTAGCCCATGATAAGCTCTTGCGATCAACGGAGGATATACCTTCTCCCAGAAAGACCCGATCAGACTCAGAATCCCGGTTTACAAGACATTTCGACAATGGTAAAACAAGACAAGCAAAGCCGCCCGATGCTCCGACAATCCCGATAGGAGCTGCACATATCTCGTTCTCAGGGCAACACCGGATAAGTCAAGCTACGAGTAAAACCAGCCCTCGAGTTGCCACGAGGTGGCCCCGCAGGCTGCTCGGCTCGGACCAACACTTAGACAAGCACTGGCCCGGGGGGCTAAAATAAAGATGACCCTTGGGTTGGCCGACCAAAGGGAAAGGTATAGGTGGTGGTGAGGCAAATGGTAAAACCAAGGTTGGGCCTTGCTGGAGGAGTTTTATTCAAAGCAAACTGTCAAGGGGGTCCCATAAATCACCCGACCGCGTAAGGAACGCAAAATCCGGGAACATAACACCGGTATGATGGAAACTAGGGCGGCAAGAGTGGAACAAAGCACCAGGCAAAAGGCCGAGTCTTCCACCCTTTACCAAGTATATAGATGCATTAATAGTATAAGAGATATTGTGATATCCCAACCAAAATCCTGTCCACCATGGAGCAATCTTCAACTTCACCTGCAACTAACAACGCTATAAGAGGGGCTGAGCAAAGCGGTAACATAGCCAAACAACGGTTTGCATAGGAAAGGTGTCAAAGGTTAGAGGTTCATGGCAATATGGGAGGCTTGATGAGCAAAAGATAGGTAACGCAGCATAGCGGTAGAACGAAGCAACTAGCATAGCAATGATAGTAGTGAGATCCAGGGTAGCGGTCATCTTGCCTGACATCCCGCAAGGAAGAAGAACGAGTCCATGAAGAAGATGAATCCACGAAGACGAACCAAGCGTAGACGAACGAATCCTCACGATCGCAACGAAACAGGAACTATCGAAAAGAAGCACACAACATAGTAAACACACCACACATGAACAAGGCATGATGCACAACAAGCATGATGCATGACAAAGCTACATTAAGATACTCATGGCAAGAGATGATGCAAACAAGAGCAACACATCAAGGCAAGTTTAAATGAGGCCGGAAACGACATATAACAATTCCGGTAAGTCCTCATATGCAAATTTCGAAGTTGGTCCAGATCTGAATAAACCTTATGTTCAAGTTGTTAAACAGCAAGTTAAGATACACCAAGATGATCTACACGAAAATCTAGTCAAGTTACATATAAAGTTCATTTAGTTCGGAGCTACGGCCTAGAAGATATGAGCAAAACAAGTTAAACATGGCATTGATGCGAAATGCACCCAAACATCAAGCAAACACCTCAAAACATGGATGCAACATGATAATATGAAACTACATGCAAAATCAAGCAAGTTTCATATAGAGCACACTCAAAACGGAGCAACGGTTCAACACACACACATGAAACAAGTTTAAAGGACAAGCTGTCCAAAACAGCAATTAGGCATATTGCAAGCACCAAAACAACATGCTACAGGACCTCACCAAGATAACAAAAGGCATGGGCATGATGTACAGGTAAAGCATAACAAAACATAAACACTGAGCTATCTCCAGAAATCACTAGAACATGCTCAAACACACATGGCAAGATTGCAAATAATAACAGTTCAGACTTGGCAGAAAATAACATTAGGTTGCAATGTTTAGAGCTACCAAACAACATGTTACAGGAACTTATAATAGCAAAACAAGACAAGGCATGGTTCTACTCAAAGCATAGATCAAAAGTCCCTTACTGACCGTAAGCCAAAAAGGATCAGAAAATATGATGGCACCCATGTAAACATAGCAAGTTATAATACAGATTCAAACATGGCAGAAACAGAATTATGAAGGCATGTAGATGAGCTTGTGCAACTCACTACAGAGCAAAACATGGCATGGCAAGGCAACCAATAGTAAGAAGACATATTTATGAAGCTAATCATGGCAAGAGCAAGTCCATAGGGTGCATGGATCAACTACAACAACCTTGGCAAAATCGAATAACATGTAAACAATCTGCCAGGAAACATTTTGAAGCCAAAGTATAGCACGAAAATGACATGCTAGACTACTCCATAATTGCAACCAGAGGCATGAATGGATAGACAATAACCATATGTTCAAAACACCCTTACTGAAATATCTCAAAATATGCATGGATCTCTCTGTAGCAACATGTTTACATGGCATCAAAATAACAGCAGAACAGGGACTAAAATCAGCAACATCACGATGCCTAGTTTGCATGCTTGTGCTAGTCACCACATTGATCACAAAAATACATGGTAAGCACCTCTGTAAAGAAGACATGGCATAGATCAAAACACATGTAGACATCAACCTCATAGGATGCACACATCAATCATGGCAAAAATGACATAAGAGCTCGTTCTGTTAACAGACAGCAGAAAACATTATGAAGCACTCCTGCAACAGTGATTCAGGGATCAAGATGACCTCAAATGAATATGATGCAATGGAATGAAATGATGTACTCGTTGAGTTGAACAATTTGACATATTACACGCCCAGAACGGAGCTACGGATGCAGAGATACGATGCGATGAACATGGCATGATTATGTCACAGATTCGGGGACTTAGGCGAATCGGGGTCAACCTGCGATTTCCAGATCTGGATCGGGAGTTGCACGTGAACCGAGGTTCGTCGGAGATGGCGAGGAAGGGCCCGGGGCAACCTCCTCCGGCCGGATCTCGCCGGATCCGGCGCGGGGAACAGCGGAGGAGGGCAGAGACGGAGGCGGAGGGGCGCCGGCGAGCGGCGGCGGAGGGCGACGAGGACGGGCGGAGGAGCTGCGGACTCCGTCCGGCCGAGGCGGCGCGGCAGTGGCGGTTCCGGCTGGGAGGCGCGGCGGCGCGGTAGACCGGCCGATGGGGGAGGCGCGCGGAGGGCGCGGTCGGGCGGCGCCGATGCAGGGCCGGGCGGCGGAGCAGCGGCGCACCGGCGGCGAGGCGCGTCCGGCGGGGCGCGGGGCGGAGCCGGCGCGGCGGCGAGGTCCGGCGCCGGCGGGGCGGCGGCGCGGACTGGCGGCGGCGGAAGCCGGGCCAGGCGGCGGCGGCGCGAGGGCCCGCGGGCCCGCGATGGGCTCCGCGGGCCGCAGCGGTGGGGGCGGCGCGGGAGGCCACGTGACGGCCTCTGATTGGTTGGGGCGCGGCGGCGCGGACGTGTCCGGCGGCAGAGAGGGAAAACTAGGGTTAGGGGGGATTTTCATCCGCGAAAAAGGAGGGGGAGGACCTATTTATAGATTCTGGGAGTTAGGAGAGTCCAAATGAGGAGCGGTTTTCGCCCACACGATCGTGATCGAATGACCGAGAGCATGGAGGGGAGTTAGATGGGTTTTGGGCCACTTTGGAGAGGTGTTGGGCTGCAAAGAGAAAGGGGCTTTTGCGGTTGCCCGGCTAACCGTTGGAGTATCAAACGACCTCCAAATGGCATGAAACTTGACAGGCGGTCTACCGGTGCTATACCAAGGCCGCTTGGCAAACCTCGGGCCATTCCGAGAAAGTTTTACACCCGCTCACAACAGGAGACAAAAGGGGAACACCGGAGGACATAGGAGTGCCGGATCGCAAAACGGACAACGGGGAAAATGCTCGGATGCATGAGACGAACACGTATGCAATGCAATGCACATGATGACAAGACAATATGCAACACGCAAGCAAATGAAATGGCAACGACAGTGAATATCTAGCGGACACCTGGCGCATCAAATCCGGGGCATTACAATCCGCGAACGCCCCTGGAGAACTGCAAATCTGGGTCAGTAATAGGAACCTTTTCTTCACATATTTGCTCTGCATAAAGGCCTTACCCGCCGTGATTTTTCTGTCCTCCTGGATCTCCTGGAGGGCGCCTTGGGCTTCAACCCGGGCATCATGCGCATTTTGGCGGGCCTTGGTGAGTTCGGACTCTTGATCCGTAAGGTTGCGCTCCAAGGACTCGCACTTCTTGACGGCGTCCTAGAGCTCCTGCTTGACCTCACTTACCCTGGCTTCATGCTTTTCACGGGCAGCCTTTTCCTTGGCCGCTTTGTCCTTCGCCTCGGCCAACACTTTCTTGAGGGTCTCCACCTCAGACGCTGCTCCAAACAAATCAAATGGCAGTTTAGTCAGCACAAATCATTTCATCCTTCCTGAATATATACAAGGTCATTGCATACCTTGATTATCTTCCAGCTGCTTTTTCATGTGGCCGAGCTCCTCCTTGATCCGCTCCAGACCCTTCTTCAGTCCAGAGACTTCAGCAGTATGAGAGGTCGCAGCCAGTAGTGACGCCTGTTTGCTCACATAGATATGTTAGGTTAGTCTCCTGCGAAAATTATTTGATCCTCTGTTCGGCTTTTCTTTCCGAACACCGGACAGAGTATCAGGGGCTACTGTCTATACGGTGACATTCTTTTTATAATTATGTTGCTTACCTGAAAGCCTGTTAGAAGGCTTGTGCAGGCTTTGGTTAGTCCACTCTTCATGGACTGAATCCTCTCAATCACCGTACCCATAAGGGTATGGTGTTCCTCAACAATGGAAGCGCCTCGCAGCGCTTCCAACAAATTATCCGGCGCCTCTGGATGGACATAGGTCACCGGTGGAATGGGCACACCGCCTTATTTTGAAAGAGGCGGCTGGCCTGATTCCGAAGCCATATAGGTCTCCAGAACTGAATTCGGCTAGGGGCCGAATTGGATATGGCCCCCATCGTTAGTATCCATGGGGGTTTGCTCCCCCATGTGTATGGCAGCTGAGGCTTCACCCTCCTGCGCCTCCCTGACGGCCTCCTGAATCTCTCCCGGGCCTGGGATCCTTCGGGACGACGCGTTGGCGCCATCCATGTCCTTGGGAGAGGAGGCCGCTGGAAGGGTCCCGCTATCCATCGCCTTCGGGTCCAGCGAATCCTCCGAAGATAAGGACCACTCTAGGTTGGACCGAGCCGTACTGCAAATACATTGATTGAACATGTTAAAACAATAAAGTAGAGGGACCGGATACATGAATGTGTCGAGATACTCATGATTTGGCCAGGGGCTTCTCCCTGGGCTGCCACTCCGAGCTGCTCTCGTTGGCTGCGGTGGAGCTGTCCGGAAGGGAAGCTTTCCCCTTCTTGGACGCCTCGGCCTCTAGACGAGTGGAGGCCGTCCTTTTCTTTCTTTCCCCCTCAGAGGGGGAATGACTTTCTTCTTCCTCCTCCTCTTCCTCGTCTTCCTCGACAGCGGAGGAGTGAGTCTCGGCGTCTTCGGATGCGCCTTTGCGACACAAACCACCTCTAGTCCCCTTGGCCTCTTCTTGGCCTTCTTCTCCGGCGCTTGATAGGGCGCCGGAACTTGCATCTTTGTTAGAAGCGGGATTTCTGGGTCTTCAGGTAGCGGAGCCGAACACTGGATCCGCTCCGCCTTCTTTGTCCAGGCCTGAAAGAATCAATAGAGAGGCTTAGGCGCCTTCCTCGAATATGCAAGTAAAGGGTACATCTTGAAAACATGAAAATCTTACCGGACTAGCAGGGTGGGTTAAGTCGTGCCCACGATCCTCGGTCATGGCCGACCGTGCCTCGTTGGCCTTGAAGAGCACCTGCCAGATGACTTAGTGCGTAGTGACGAAGAGCTCCAGTAGGGTCTGGTGCTTGGTCGGATCGAACTCCCATAGATGGCAAGTCCGGAGATGGCACAGAAGGTTTCGGCGAATAAGCATCACCTGTATCACATTGAGGAGCTTCATATTCTTGTTTATCATGTTCTGAATGCGCGTTTGGAGTGCTGTCAGCTCGTCCAGAGAAGACTAGGTTAGGCCTTTCTCTTGTCAGGAGGTGAGCCGCATCAGGACTCCGGACCAGAATGCGGGAGCCGTGGCCTAGTGGGTGCCTGATACGTCTCCAACGTATCTACTTTTCCAAACACTTTTGCCCTTGTTTTGGACTCTAACTTGCATGATTTGAATGAAACTAACCCGTACTGACACTGTTTTCAGCAGAACTGCCATGGTGTTGTTTATTATGTAGAAAAAAAAAGTTCTCGGAATGACCTGAAAATCCATGGAGATAAGTTTTAGAAAATATAAAAAATACTAGCGAAAGAATCAAGGCCAGGGGCCCCACACCATGTCCACGAGGGTAGGGGGTGCGCCCTCCCCCTGGGCGCGCCCCCTTTCTCGTGGGCCCCCTAACGTCCACTAACCTCAACTCCAACTCCATATATTCCGTTTCACGGAGAGAAAAATCAGAGAGCAAGTTTCATCGCGTTTTAGGATACGGAGCCGCCGCCAAGCCCTAATCTCTCTCGGGAGGGCTGATCTGGAGTCTGTTCGGGGCTCCGGAGAAGGGGAGTCGTCGTCGTCGTCATCATCAACCATCCTCCATCACCAATTTCATGATGCTCACCACCCTTCGGGAGTAATTCCATCGTAGGCTTGCTGGACGGTGATGGGTTGGATGAGATTTACCATGTAATCAAGTTAGTTTTGTTAGGGTTTGATCACTAGTATTGTAACGCCCCGAATTCAATGCGCCAGATGTCTGCCAGCTATTCGCCGTTGTTGCCATGTCATTTGCTTGCGTGTTGCATTTTATCATGTCATCATGTGCATTGCATTGCATACGTGTTCGTCTCATGCATCCGAGCTTTTTCCCCGTTGTCCGTTTTGCAATCCGGCGCTCCTATGCCCTCCGGCGTCCCCTTTTTTGTCTATCATTGTGAGCGGGTGTTAAACGTTCTCGGAATGGACCGAGTCTTTTCAAGCGGCCTTGGTATACCACCGATAGACCGCCTGTCAAGTTTCGTGCCATTTGGAGGTCGTTTGATACTCCAATGGTTATCCGCGTAGCCCGAAACCCCCCTTCTCTTTGCAGCCCAACACCCTTCCAAAGTGGCCCAAAACCCATCTAACTCCCCTCCATGCTCTCGGTCGTTCGATCATGATCGCGTGGCCGAAAACCGCTCCTCATTTGGACTCTCCTAGCTCCCAGAATCTATATATACATCCCTCTCCCGAAATTCCGCAGTCCAAACCCCTGAAACCCTAGCTTTTTCCCTCCGCGTTGTGCCGGACATGTCCGTCCGCGCCGGACACGTCCAGCCGCCGCCGCTAGCGAATCAGGGAGCGCCACGTGGCACTCCCCGCCACCAGCCGCTGTCGGCCCGCTTGGCCCGGGCGCGGCCCGCCCGAGCCCATCCGCCCGCCCCGCCGCCCGGCTGCGCCGCCGCCTGGCCGCGCCGCCGCCCGGCCGCGTCGCCGCCGCCGGCTACCGCCTCCGTCCGCCGCCGCCCTACCGCGGGGCTCCGCCGCCCGCTCCCCGTGTCCGCCGCCTTCGTTGCCCCGGCGTGCCTCGGCCGCCGCACCCGTGCGCTGCCTCACCGGAGCCGCTCCAGCCCGGGCTGCCCCTTCGCCCCTCCGCGCGAAGCTCCAGGGAGAGGAGCTCCCGAGCTCGCGGCCACCCTCCTCGCCGGTGACCTGCACGCCTCAGCGCCCCGGCCGGATCCGGCGCCCCCTCGCCGGCGCAGCCCCGTCCCCGGCCCTCTTCCTCGTCTCCGGCGAACCTCAGTTCCCGCGGCCGGATCTAGATCTGAGGATGACTCCCCCTTCGTTTTTTTGCCTGTCCCCGGATCCCTGACATTATCATGCCATGTTCGTCATGCCGTATCTCTGCATTCGTAGCTCCGTTTTGCACGTGTAATATGTCAAATTGTTCGCCTCAATGAGTACATCATTTCATTCCATTGCATCATGTTCATTTGAGATCATCTTGATGCCTGAATCATCGTTGCAAGAGTGCTTCATAATGTTTTCTGCTGTCTGCTAACAGAACTAGCTCTTTTGTCATTTTTGTCATAATTGATGTGTGCATCCTATGAGGTTGATGTCTACATGTGTTTTGATCTATGCCATGTATTATTTACAGAGGTGTATGCCATGTATTTTTGTGATCAATGTGGTGACTAGCACAAGCATGCAAACTAGGCTTCGTAATGTTGCTGATTTTAGTCCCTGTTCTGCTGTTATTTTGATGCCATGTAAACTTGTTACTACAGAGAGATCCATGCATATTTTGAGATACTTCAGTAAGGGTGTTTTGAACATATGGTTGCTCTCTATCCATTGATGCCCCTGTTTGCTATTATGGAGTAGTCTAGCATGTCATTTTCGTACTCTACTTTTGCTTCAAAATGTTTCCTGGCAGATTGTTTACATGTTATTCAATTTTGCCAAGGTTGTTGTAGTTGATCCATGTACCCTATGACCTTGCTATTGCCATGCTTAGCTTCACAAACATGTCTTCTTACTGTTGGTTGCCTTGCCATGCCATGTATTGCTCTGTGGTGAGTGGTACAAGCTCATCAACATGCCTTCATAATTCTGTTTCTGCCATGTATGAATCTGTATTATAACTTGCCATGTTTACATGGGTGCCATCATATTTTCTGGTCCTTTTTGGCTCATGGTCAGTAAGGGACTTTTGTTCTATGCATTTAGTAGTACGAAGCCATGCCTTTGTTTGCCATGATAAGTTCCTGTAACATGTTGTTTGAGAGCTCTAAACATTGCAACCTGATGTTATTTTCTGCAAAGTCTGAACTGTTATTATTTGCAATCTTGCCATGTGTGTTTGAGTATGTTCTAGTGATTTCTGGAGATAGCTCAGTGTTCATGTTTTGTTATGCTTTACCTGTACATCATGCCCATGTCTTTTGTTTTCATGTTGAGATGCTGTAGCATGTTGTTTTGATGCTTGCAATATGCCTAGTTACTGTTTTGGACAGATTGTTGCTATAACTTGTATAGCGTGTGTGTGTTGCACCGTTGCTCCGTTTTGAGTGTGCTCTATATGAAACTTGCTTAGAATCACATGTAGTTTCATGTTATCATGTTGCATCCATGTTTTTAGGTGTTCTGCTTGATGTTTGGATGCATTTTGCATCAATGCCATGTTTAACTTGTTTTTCTCATATCTTCTAGGCCGTAGCTCCGAACTAAATGATCTTTATATGTAACTTGACTAGAATCTCGTGTAGATCATCTTGATGCATCTTAACTTGCTGTTTAACAACTTGAACATAAGGTTTATTCAGATCTGGACCAATTTCGAAATTTGCATATGAGGACTTACCGGAATTGTTATATGTTGTTCCCGGCCTCATTTAAACTTGCCTTAGTGTGTTGCTCTTGTTTGCATCATCTCTTGCCATGAGTAGCTTCGTGTAGCTTTGTCATGCATCATACTTGTTGTGCATCATGTCTTGTTCATGTGTGGTGTGTTTACTATGTTGTGTGCTTCTTCTCGATAGTTCCTGTTTCGTGTGATCGTGAGGATTCGTTCATCTACGCTTGGTTCGTCTTCGTGGCTTCATCCGTTCGTCTTCTTCATGGACTTGTTCTTCTTCCTTGCGGGATCTCAGGCAAGATGACCGCTACCCTGGATCTCACTACTATCATTGCCAGGCTAGTTGCTTCGTTCTATCGCTTTGCTGCGTTTCCTATCTTTTGCTCATCAAGACTCCCATATTGCCATGAACCTCTAACCTTTGACACCTTTCATATGCAAACCGTTGTTTGACTATGTTACCACTTTGCTCAGCCCCTCTTATAGCGTTGTTAGTTGTAGGTGAAGTTGAAGATTTCTCCATGGTGGACAGGATTTATGTTGGGATATCACAATATCTCTTATATTATTAATGCATCTATATATTTGGTAAAGGGTGGAAGGCTCGGCCTTATGCATGGTGTTTTGTTCCACTCTTGCCGCCCTAGTTTCCGTCATACCGGTGTTATGTTCCCGGATTTTACGTTCCTTACGCGGTCGGGTGATTTATGGGACCCCCTTGACAGTTCGCTTTGAATAAAACTCCTCCAGCAAGGCCCAACCTTGGTTTTACCATTTGCCTCACCACCACCTATATTTCCCTTGGGAGTAATTAACCCAAGGGTCATCTTTATTATAGCCCCCCCCGGGCCAGTGCTTGTCTAAGCGTTGGTCCAAACTAGAGCACCGTGCGGGGCCATCCCTTGGCAACTTGGATTACGTCGGTTCCTGTACGCTTCGCTTATCCGGTGTTGCCCTGAGAACGAGATATGTGCAGCTCCTATCGGGATTGTCGGCGCATCGGGCGGTCTTGCTGGTCTTGTTTTACCATTGTCGAAATGTCTTGTAAACCGGGATTCCGAGTCTGATCGGGTCTTTCCGGGAGAAGGTATATCCTTCGTTGATCACGAGAGCTTATCATGGGCTAAGTTGGGACACCCCTGCAGGGTATAATCTTTCGAAAGCCGTGCCTGCGGTTATAGGCAGATGGGAATTTGTTAATGTTCGGTTGTAGATAACTTGACACCAGATCCGAATTAAAATGCATCAACCGCGTGTGTAGCCGTGATGGTCTCTTCTCGGCGGAGTCCGGGAAGTGAACATGGTCTTTGGGTTATGTTTGACGTAAGTAGGAGTTCAGGATCACTTCTTGATCATTGCTAGCTTAACGACCATTCCTTTTGCTCTCTTCTCGCTCTTATTTGCGTATGTTAGACACCATATATGCTTAGTCGCTGCTGCAGCCTCACCATTTTACCCCTTCCTTTCCCTTTAAGCTTTGCTAGTCTTGATACCCATGGTAATGGGATTGCTGAGTCCTCGTGGCTCATAGATTACTACAACAACAGTTGCAGGTACAGGTTATGCGATGATCATGACGCGAGAGCGATGATTGCTTGCGTTGAGTTCTTCTTCTGCTTCTTCCTCGATCAGGGGATAGGTTCCAGGTCGGCAGCCTGGGCTAGCAGGGTGGATGTCGTTTGAGTTTCTGTTTGTGTTTCATCCGTAGTTGGATGATGCTCTTATGTATTGTGATGTTGTAATCGTGTGGCATTGTATGCCTCTTGTATGTATCGCCATCTATTATGTAATGTTGATGTAATGATATCGACCTTGCAAAAGCGTTTCAATATGCGGGTCTATCCTTGGTGGGACCTTCGAGTTCCTTTTGGATAGGGTCGCATATTGGGCGTGACAAGTATCCACTATGTTCTGAGATTGATGTTGCTATGACTTTGCTATGCTTAATGCTTGTCACTAGCGCCCGACTACCATGATTTCAGATCTGAACCTATTATGTTTTCATGAATATATGTGTGTTCTTGATCCTATCTTGCAAGTCTATAGTCACCTATTACGTGTTATGATCCGACAACCCCGAAGTGACAATAATCGGGATACTTCTCGGTGATGACCGTAGTTTGAGGAGTTCATGTATTCACTATGTGTTAATGCTTTGTTCCGGTTCTCTATTAAACAGAGGCCTTAATATCCCTTAGTTTCCACTAGGACCCCTCTTCCACGGGAGGGTAGGACAAAAGATGTTATGCAAGTTCTTTTCCGTAAGCACGTATGACTATATTCGGAATACATGCCTACATTACATTGATGAACTGGAGCTAGTTCTGTGTCACCCTATGTTATAGCTATTACATGAGGAATCACATCCGACATAGTTATCCATCATTTATCCAATGCCTATGAGCTTTTCACATCTTGTGCTTCGCTTATTTACTTTTCTGTTGCTACTGTTACATTCCTACAAAACTATTATCTTTACTTCTGCCACTATTACCATTACTATCATACTACTTTGCTACTAAATACTTTGCTACAGATATTAAGTTATCTAGGTGTGGTTGAATTGACAACTCAACTGCTAATACTTAAGAATATTCTTTGGCTCCCCTTGTGTCGAATTAATAAATTTGGGTTGAATACTCTACCCTCAAAAGCTGTTGTGATCCCCTACACTTGTGGGTTATCAAGACTAATTTCTGGCGCGGTTGCCGGGGAGCATAGCTGTATTCTTTCAGTCACTTGGGATTTATATCTGTTGATCACTATGAGGAACTTGAAAGATGAAAGAACTAAGATTTTGCCCTCAACTATGAGGGGATGTAAGGAACTGCCATCTAGCTCTGCACTAGATTCTCCTTCCGTTATTAGTAAGCTTGCGACACCTAAACCTGCTACTGCTATGAATTCTGATATGTCGCATGTTATTGATGATGCCACTTCTGCTATGCATGGTACTTATGATGAAACTACTTTTGTGCGTGATACTACTTTGCCATTAGGTGAATTTCTTGATGAACAACTTGCTAGGGTTAGAGAGAATGAAATTATTGAAGATGCTATTATTGATGATAGTGATGATGAAAGTTCTCCCCCTGATTATGAATTACCTGTTGTTCCTGAGGGTTATGTTATGAATGAGGAAGCCGCTAGAGCTATCTTTGCTTGCAAAGATAGATATGATCTTAAAAAGTTATTAGCTAAATGGAAGCAGCAATCTCTTAATGCTAGAATGAAACCTGACCCCGCATTTGCTACTTCACCTATTTGTGTTACTGATAAGGATTATGAATTCTCTGTTGATCCTGAAATAATTACTTTGGTTGAATCTGATCCTTTTTATGGCCTTGAATCTGAAACTGTTGTGGCACATCTTACCAAGTTGAATGATATAGCCACCCTGTTTACTAATGATGAGAAGTCTCGCTATTATTATATCCTTAAGATATTTCCGTTCTCATTAAAGGGTGATGCTAAGACTTGGTTTAATTCTCTTGATCCTGGTTGTGTGCGTAGTCCCCAGGATATGATTTATTACTCCTTTGCTAAATATTTCCCTGCTCATAAGAAACAAGCTGCCTTGCGGGAAATATATAATTTTGTGCAAATCAAAGAAGAGAGTCTCCCACAAGCTTGGGGGAGGCTTCTCCGATTACTTAATGCTTTGCCTGATCATCCTCTTAAGAAAAATGAAATACTTGATATCTTTTATAATGGACTAACCGATGCTTCCAAGGACTACTTGGATAGTTGTGCTGGTTGTGTTTTCAGGGAAAGAACAGTCGACGAAGCTGAATTACTATTGAATAATATGTTGACTAATGAAAATAATTGGACTCTTCCCGAGCCAATTCCCGAGGCAACTCCTGAGCCAATTGAGCCAACTCCTGAGCCTATTCCTAAACCAACTCCTAAGAAGAGAGGTGTTCTATTTCTCAGTCCTGAAGATATGCAAGAGGCAAAGAAATCAATGAAAGAAAAAGGTATTAAAGCTGAATATGTTAAGAATTTACCACCTATTGAAGAAATACATGGTCTTAATATACCGCCTGTTGAAGAACCACATTGTCTTGATAACCCGACACAGGTAGTAAAGGTAAATTCTCTCTACAGATATGATAAAGTTGAAATTCCGTCTACTAAATTTCATAGCCCATGCTTAGATGAATTTGATGACTTTATGGCTAGACAAGAAAGTTTTAATGCTTATGTTGGTAGAGAATTAAAGATAATGCTTTCGAGATAGGACGCTTGAGTGATTATATGGCTAGAGTTTAAGGTGAACTCAAACTCATTAGCAAATATGCTTCTATGGTTACCACTCAAGCTAAGCAAGTACTTAAAGCTCAAAATAATTTGCTTGATGAGTTAAATAATAAAAATGACTTTGCTATTAGAGTGGCTACGAGAACTGGTAAAATGACTCAGGAACCTTTGTATCCCGAAGGCCACCCTAAGAGAATCGAGCAGGATTCTCAGAGAAATAATTTAGAGGCACCTAGTTCTTCTAGAAAGAAGAAAAAGAAAAACGATAGGACTTTGCATGCTTCTAGTGAACCTGTTGTAGACACACCTGAGAATCCCAATGATATTTCTATTTCTGATGCTGAAACACAATCAGGTGATGAACATGAACCTAGTGATAATGTTAATGATAATGTTCATGTTGATGCTCAACGTAGCAAAAATAATGAAGTAGAAATTGAACCTGCCGTTGATTTTGATAACCCACAATCAAAGAATCAACGTTATGATAAGAGAGATTTTGTTGCTAGGAAGCACGGTAGAGAAAGAGAACCATGGGTTCAGAAACCCATGCCCTTTCCTCCTAAACCATCCAAGACAAAGGATGATGAGGATTTTGAGCGCTTTGCTGAAATGATTAGACCTATCTTCTTACGTATGCGCTTAACTGATATGCTTAAAGTAAATCCTTATGCTAAGTATATGAAGGATATCATTACAAATAAAAGAAAGATACCGGAAGCTGAAATTTCCACCATGCTTGCTAATTACACTTTTAAGGGTGGAATACCAAAGAAACTTGGAGATCCAGGGGTACCAACTATACCATGCTCCATTAAAAGAAATTATGTTAAAACTGCTTTATGTGATCTTGGAGCCGGTGTTAGTGTTATGCCTCTCTCTTTATATCGTAGACTTGAATTGAATAAGTTGACACCTACTGAAATATCTTTGCAAATGGCTGATAAATCAACTGCTATACCTGTCGGTATTTGTGAGGATGTGCCTGTTGTGGTTGCAAATGTCACTATCTTAACGGACTTTGTTATTCTTGATATTCCCGAGGACGATAGTATGTCGATTATCCTTGGTAGACCCTTTTTGAATACTGCAGGGGCTGTTATTGATTGCAACAAAGGCAATGTCACTTTTCATGTTAATGGTAATGAGCATACGGTACACTTTCCGAGGAAACAACCTCAAGTTCATAGCATCAATTCTATTGGAAAAGTTCCAACTATCATTATTGGAGGTTTTGAATTTCCTCTTCCTACTGTCAAGAAAAAGTATGATATTCTTATTGTTGGGGATGTTCATATCCCCGTTGAGGTAACCTAGTGTTATTCGAAATTTCTCCGGTTCCGTGTTATTCGGAATGAGTTTGTTAACAAGACTTGATCAACCTTGTTAGTGGATTCATTTTGATGATCATGAGATGGATGAAACTAGAAGGCACAACCTTCTGTACCCTCTTTTTACTTTCTGTTATTTAGAATAAATAAAGCAAAAATAGTATTATCTGTCTGTTTTCTGAATTATCCGTGCAATAAAAAATATCCCGAAAATAAAAGTGCTCCAAATGCCCTGCAAATTTAGTATGATTTTTATGGAATATTTGAGGATTTTAGGCACTGAAAACACTGCAGGAGGGGCAAGCACCTGGCCACGAGGGTGGAGGGCGCGCCCCCCTGTCTCGTGGGCCCATGGTGGCCCCCTCCACTTATTCCTGCACCCACACACTCCATCTTCTTCCCAAAAAATCCCCATCCAGCTCAAGCACGAGTTCTAGCTCATTTTGCTGCGATTTTCGATCTCCTTGCTCAAAGCTCCATTCACAAAACTGCTTTGGGAGATTGTTGCTTGGTATGTGACTCCTCCATTGGTCCAATTAGTTTTTGTTCTAGTGCTTTATTCATTGCAAATTTTTGCTGCATAGGTGACCCTGTTCTTGAGCTTGCATGTCAAATTTATGAGGTCCCAAGTAATTCTAATGCATGATATAGGCTCTAGGCACTTGTAGGAGTAGTTGCTACCAATCTTGTTTAGTTTTATTCACTTTTATTTTGAAGTTACTAAAATTTCAGAAATATTTCAGAAAAGAAATATGTCTAGGAGAATGTACCAAGGTGGTTCCTCAATAAAGAAAGGACCCAGGCTTGCTATGCGTGAGGAAGACGATGAGCTACCGAGGGATGCAGAAGTGTGAGCTTGTGAGTGGCCATCAGACGATTTTATGGTCAATGCAGGCTTTAAGGATGAATTTGACGCATATGTGCGTAATGCCGATCTGGAGGACTTCTTACAAGATAAGTGTCCTCAGTACTGTCAATTGACTGATTCATTTGTGAGAAGGTTTAAATATAAATGTTCACGTAATTCTCAGAGTGTCCTGTTTGATATTTATGATACATCTTATACCATGGACTTAGAGGATTTTACAACTGCTTGCAAACTTCCGCAGTGGGGCAATGTTAATGATCCTCACAAATCTGAATTTAGGGACTTTCTTGCTAGTATTACCGTGGGAGAATCTAGGGATATAGCACAAGTTATCATAGGGAGCATTCATTTCCCTGCTATACATTATTTTGCTCTCTTCATTTGTAGATGCATTAACGGTAAAGATGAAGCATGTCATATGTGTGTCCCTGATCTTTGTGTCCTCAAGAGCGCTGTGTTAGGTAATAAAGATTACAACTTGGGGGCAATAGTTGCACGTAGGTTGCATAATAATGGTAGGGTTGGAGATTTATTTGGAGGAATTTATGTGACCCGTGTGGCTAATTATCTTGGTATAGCCCCACGAGAGGGGGACATGGTGTTGCCTCCTGCTTATTTAGATTATGACGCTATGGTCAAACATCGTTTTCTTTTGAGGAATGAACAATTCCTTCAGTATCGACTAATCTTTGACAGACATAGCCCTGTCCATGTTACTCTTCCTGCTCCTTTCCTTTTTGATTACCAGTCAAAAGGAAGATATGTTGTTACCAGGGAGGAGGCAGCTGAACACGAGGGGAGAGCGGAGGCGGCTCGCCAACATGCCGCAGCTCAGGAGGCATTTGCTGCTGCATCTCAGTACGACCCCAGTTACAACTACGGATATCAGCCAGGCTACCCTTGGCATTAGACCAACTTAGGCCAAAAGCCTAAGCTTGGGGGAGTACGTATTTCTCACCGACTTTACATTCATGTTCACACACTATTCTAGTTGTCGGTGCTCATACTCTTTCATTGTATTATCCATGCTAGTTAATTTTCTTTTTCTAGCTTTCTTCTTGTGCGTTTGATAAACCTTAAGAAAAACCAAAAAAATTAGTTAGTTTAATTTCCATGCTTGTAGTAGAAATTAAAATGAAAACCCAAAAAGATTTCTCGTTCTTCTTCTTACTTGTTGGGAGCTTTCCCGTGTAAATAGTTTTATTTTCTTTTCTTTCCTTTGGGGGTCGAGAGTAGAAGACCATATTGAAAATGTTTAGTGGCTCTCATATGCATGATTGTTTATTTAACTTAGAGCCCATATTACTTTGTCTTCTCTCTTGAGTTGAATGCTTGCAGATTCCAGCTTAGTCCAATGCACGTGCACTATTATTATTATACACATCGTTCGGTCGTGCAAGTGAAAGGCAATAATGACGATATATGATGGACTGATTGAGATGAGAAAATCTGGTATGAACTCGACCTCTCTTGTTTTTGTAAATATGATGAGTTCATCGTTCCTGATTCAGCCTATTATGAAGTAAACATATTTGCAATGACATTTAGAGATTATAGTTGCTTGTGCCATGCTTGATTAGCTATGAGTTATAATGGTTTACCTTGCGTGCCAACATGCTATTAAAATGATTGTGATGTGGTATGATGGGATGGTATCCTCCTTTGAATGAATTGAGTGACTCGACTTGGCACATGTTCACGCATGTAGTTGAAAAAATCAACATAGCCTTCACGATATTTATGTTCATGGTAGATTATATCCTACTCATGCTTGTACTCGGTGTGAATTAATTTTAATGCATGTTCATGACTGTTGTCGCTCTCTCAGTTGGTCGCTTCCCAGTCTTTTGCTAGCCTTCACCTGTACTAAGCGGGAATACTTCTTGTGCATGCAAACTCCTTAAACCCCAAAGGTATTCCATATGAGTCCACCATACCTTCCTATATGCGGTATTTACCTGCGATTCCAAGTAAATTTGTATGTGCCAAACTCCAAACCTTCAAATTGAATTCTGTTTTGTATGCTCGAGCAGCTCATGTTTCAACTAGGGCTGCCTGTATCTTCCATGCTAGGTGTGTTATTCTCAAGAGGAGTGAACTCCACTCCTCATTCACGAGAATGGGCCGATAACCGGGATGCCCAGTCCCATGATCCAAAAAGATCAAAGCAAATCAATATAATTAAACAAAAGTCCCCCAGGGTTGTTGTTAGTTGGAGGCACTCGTTGTTTCGAGCAAGCCATGGATTGATGCTTGTTGGTGGTGGGGGAGTATAAACTTTTACCATTCTGTTTGGGAACCTCCTATAATGCATGTAGTATGGAAGATATCGCCATCTCATAATTGTTGCGTTGACAGTGAAAGTATGCCGCTCAAAATGTTATTCATCTCTATTTTAAAATCGAGCTCTGGCACCTCTACAAATCCCTGCTTCCCTCTGCGAAGGGCCTATCTATTTACTTTTATGTTGAGTCATCATCCTTCTTATTAAAAAGCACCCGCTGGAGAGCACACTGTCATTTGCATTCATTACTATTGGTTTATATTGGGTATGACTTGACTGGATCTCTTTTACCATGAATTACAATGTTTAGTCAGTCCTTGATCTTTAAAGGTGCTCTGCATTTATGTTTTGCGGTCTCAGAAAGGGCTAGCGAGATGCCATCTTGTTATATCATATTATGATTGTTTTGAGAAAGTGTTGTCATCCGAGTTTTATTATTATGGCTCGCTAGCTGATTATGCCATTGATATGAGTAATTGTGAGACCTAAGTGTTATTGTGAGTATGGTTAGTTCATAATACTTGCTGAAAACTTGAATGCTGGCTTTACATGTTTACAACAACAAGAGCAAATAGAGTTTGTAAAAGTTTTTCTTTATCACTTTCAGTTTATCAACTGAATTGCTTGAGGACAAGCAAAGGTTTAAGCTTGGGGAGTTGATACGTCTCCAACGTATCTACTTTTCCAAACACTTTTGCCCTTGTTTTGGACTCTAACTTGCATGATTTGAATGAAACTAACCCGGACTGACGCTGTTTTCAGCAGAACTGCCATGATGTTGTTTATTGTGCAGAAAACAAAAGTTCTCGGAATGACCTGAAAATCCACGGAGATAAGTTTTGGAAAATATAAAAAATACTGGCAAAAGAATCAAGGCCAGGGGGCCCACACCCTGTCCACGAGGGTGGGGGCGCGCCCTCCCCCCTGGGCGCGCCCCCTGTCTCGTGGGCCCCCTGATGCTCCACCGACCTCAACTCCAACTCCATATATTCCGTTTCGCGGAGAAAAAAATCAGAGAGAAAGTTTCATCGCGTTTTACGATACGGAGCCGCCGCCAAGCCCTAATCTCTCTCGGGAGGGCTGATCTGGAGTCCGTTCGGGGCTCCGGAGAGGGGGATTCGTCGCCGTCGTCATCATCAACCATCCTCCATCACCAATTTCATGATGCTCACCGCCGTGCGTGAGTAATTCCATCGTAGGCTTGCTGGACGGTGATGGGTTGGATGAGATTTACCATGTAATCAAGTTAGTTTTGTTAGGGTTTGATCCCTAGTATCCACTATGTTCTGAGATTGATGTTGCTATGACTTTGCTATGCTTAATGCTTGTCACTAGGGCCCGAGTGCCATGATTTCAGATCTGAACCTATTATGTTTTCATGAATATATGTGTGTTCTTGATCCTATCTTGCAAGTCTATAGTCACCTATTATGTGTTATGATCCGACAACCCCGAAGTGACAATAATCGGGATACTTCTCGGTGATGACCGTAGTTTGAGGAGTTCATGTATTCACTATGTGCTAATGCTTTGTTCCGGTTCTCTATTAAAAGGAGGCCTTAATATCCCTTAGTTTCCACTAGGACCCCGCTGCCACGGGAGGGTAGGACAAAAGATGTCATGCAAGTTCTTTTTCATAAGCACGTATGACTATATTCGGAATACATGCCTACATTACATTGATGAACTGGAGCTAGTTCTGTGTCACCCTATGTTATAGCTATTACATGAGGAATCGCATCGGACATAATTATCCATCACTGATCCAATGCCTACGAGCTTTGCACATCTTGTGCTTCGCTTATTTACTTTTCCATTGCTACTGTTACAATTCATACAAAACTCTTATCTTTACTTCTGCCACTGTTACCATTACTATCATACTACTTTGCTACTAAATACTTTGCTGAAGATACTAAGTTATCCAGGTGTGGTTGAATTGACAACTCAACTGCTAATACTTAAGAATATTGTTTGGCTCCCCTTGTGTCGAATCAATAAATTTGGGTTGAATACTCTACCCTCAAAAGCCGTTGCGATCCCCTACACTTGTGGGTTATCAGTGCCACGCGGCTCTGTGACGTAGAACCACTTCGTCTGCCACCCTTTGACAGTCTCCACGAAGGAGCCTTCGGGCCATGTAACATTGGACATCTTGCCCACCATGGCGCCTCCCAAGGTTGGAAAAAGCGGTAGGTGTAAGCGAGGTGGTTGACCTTCGCCTAGTTCCTAGGCGGTGTCTAAGCGGCCTAGGCGCGACCTAGGCAGTAATATAGTTTTTACTCATAGTGTATTTTTGATTATTATATGGGTGTTGATATTAGTTTAGGGCATATAAATAAGTTAATTACCATCTACTGCCATTGCAATATAACCCGTTTGGCATATCAGTGCATTATGTGGCATGATTTCCTGCTTGGGTAGGCAATTCCTTGCTTGCCCTGCCTAGACCTCCATTTATGCCCTAGGCGAGGCGTTTGGCCATTGCCTAGTGCCTAGGCGTGCCTAAGCGCCTCCTAGGCATTGCCTTTTCCAATAGAGGCGCCTCCACACTTTGCTTGTTGACTGCTCACCACCTTCGGCTTCACATTAAAGGTCTTTATCCATAGTCCAAAGTGCGGTGGGATGCGGAGGAAGGCCTCGCACACGACAATAAATGCCGAGATGTTGAGGATGGATTTGGGGGCCAGGTCGTGGAAGTCCAGCCCACAGTAGAGCATGAGTCCGCGGACGAACGGGTGGAGAGGGAATCCCAGCCCGCGGACGAAGTGGGAGATGAACACCACCCTCTCATGGGGCTCCAGAGTGGGTACGATCTGTCCCTCGGCTGGAAGCCGATGGGCGATTTCCTTAGCCAAGTACCCGGCCTCCCGGAGCTTCATAATATCCTTCTCCTTGATGGAGGAGGCCATCCACTTGCCCTGCGCTCCGGATCCAGACATGGCTGGAGTGCTTTATGGGGGAGGAGAAGATGAGAACTCGGGTGCTGGAGCTCGAGAATGGGATGGGAAGATAGAGAGAGAGAAGGTGTGGGTGAAAAAGGGTGAATCCTTATCCCTTTATAAAGGCAGTAGATATCATGCGCCTCCCCACTCGCCTTAAAACTCGCCTATTCCCCAAGGGCTGTGCAGATGGCATGGTTGGGTTACCCATGCATGTATTGATGAGGATCCTGCAATAAGAGGACACGATCTCTGCTTTTATAGGACGTGCCAATGAAACCGCACCTTGAAATATGGAGCGGCAGACTAAAAACGGTTCGAATAATGGCCGTGCGGTGACGTGATGTCACGCTACAAAAAGTTGTCAGCGGATTGGACTCGTGGAATATTATACTCTCTATGGTTGTGTGTGCTATTTGTTTTACAGAGCCAGACACGTTTTCCGTGTTCGAAGACTATTGTGGAGTATTCGGAGAAGGAACCCGCCTTGCAATGCCGAAGACAATCTGCGCGCCGGTCTCATCGTCATTGAAGCCTAGTTCAGGGGCTACTGAGGGAATCCTGGATTAAGGGGTCCTCGGACGGCTGGACTATTAACATGGGCCGGACTGTTGGGCTATGACGATACAAGACAGAAGACTTCTTCTCGTGTACGGATGGAACTCTCCTCTGTGTGGATGGCAAGCTTGGTGATTCAGATATGTAGATTCCTTTCTCTGTAACCAACTTTGTGTAACCCTAGTCCCCTCCGGTGTCTGTATAAACCGGAGGGTTTATTCCGTAGAGGCAATCACAATCACATAGGCTAGACTTCTAGGGTTTATCCATTACAATCTCGTGGTAGATCAAGTCTTGTAATACTCATATTCATCAAGATCAATCACGTAGGAAGTAGGGCATTACCTCCATAGAGAGGGCCCGAACCTAGGTAAACATCGTGTCCCCCGCCTCCTATTACCATCAGCCTTAGACACACAGTTTGGGACCCCCTACCCGAGATCCGCCGGTTTTGACACCGACAGCTATATATACCCTCCACCCATTCTTCATTCATGGAGAGATCCATCCGAACATGCCTACACTTCCACTACTCATTTTCTGAGAGAGAACCACCTACTCATGTGTTGAGACCAAGACATTCCATTCCAACCACAAGAATCTTGATCTCTAGCCTTCCCCAAGTTGCTTTCCACTCAAATAATCTTTCCACCATAGCCAAATCTATGAGAAAGAATTGAGTGTTTGGGAGACTATCATTTGAAGCACAAGAGCAAGGAGTTCATCATCAATACACCATCTATTACCTTTTTGAAAGTGCAACTATCCCTGGGTGGTTTTGGTAATGATTAACAACATATAGCTCATTGAACTAATGCCATTACAAGATAAATATTTCAGGAAAGTTCAATGATTGGCATGGCATGGATTAGGAATGTGGACCCCTCAAAATGCTAAGGACAAAAGATTGGCTGAAGCTTCAAAGTCCAAGACTCTACATTTTCCATTTTAGTGATCCAAGATCACATTGAGTCTATAGGAAAGCCAATGCTATTAAAAGGGGATGAGGTGTTGCTTAATGGCTTGCTTGCTCAAAATTATTAGTGATATGCTCCAAAAGCCCTCAACCACTTTCTCATATCCACATATGTCCCAAACAAAAAGTCAAATTCGGCCCCCCCGATTTGATCCATCTGGCGCCACCGAGTTCATTTGACATAGCCACTGCCAGAAACCCTAGTCTTTTCGGTCTCACCAATAGGGATCTCGGTCTCACCGAGATGGGGTTGCAAACTCTCTGTTTCCCTTCGTAACGTTTCGGTCTAACCGAGATGAGCGATCGGTCCCACCGAGTCTGCAATGCAAACTCTCTGTTTCCTTTTCGTAACGCTTTGGTCCCACCGAGATGAGCGAATCAGTCCCATCGAGTTTGCCTGACCAACTCTCTAGTTAGCTTATTACCAAAGTCGGTCCAACCGAGTTTGAGTAATCGGTCCAACCAAGATTACGTTATGCCCTAACCCTAATGATATCGGTCCCACCGAGATGACATGTCAGTCCCACCGAAATTGCCTAACGGTCACATATGTACTGAATCGGTCCGACCAAGTTTTCTGATTCGGTCCCACCGAGTTTGGTATAATGTGTGTAACGGTTAGATTTTGTGTGGAGGCTATATATACCCCTCCACCCTCTCCTCATTCATGAGGGAAGCCATCAGATCGTGCCTACACTTCCATTACCCATTTTTTGAGAGAGAGCCACCTACTCATGTGTTGAGACCAAGATATTCCAATCCAACCATATGAATCTTGATCTCTTGCCTTCCCCAGGTTGCTTTCCAGTCAAATCGTCTTTCCACCAAATCTAGTCCTTTGAGAGTGAGTTGAGTGTTGGGGAGACTATCATTTGAAGCACAAGAGCAAGGAGTTCAGCATCAACACACCGTCTATTATCTTTTGGAGAGTGGTGTCTCCTAGATTAGTTAGGTGTCACTTGGGAGCCTCCGACAAGATTGTGGAGTGAACCAAGGAGTTTGTAAGGGCAAGGAGATCGCCTACTTCGTGAAGATATACCCTAGTGAGGCAAGTCCTTCATGGGCGATGGCCATGGTGGGATAGATAAGGTTGCTTCTTCGTGGACCCGTCATGGGTGGAGCCCTCCGTGGACTCGCGCAGCCGTTACCCTTCATGGCTTGAAGTGTCCATCAACGTGGATGTACGATAGCACCACCTATCAGAACCACGACAAAAATATCCGTGTCTCCTATTGCATTTGCACTCTGCAAACCCTTCCCTTTACATTCTTGCAAGTTGCATGCTTTACTTTCCGCTTCTCATATACTCTTTGCATGCTTTCTTGAATTGTGTTAAGATTGCTTGACTTGTGCTAAGTTATCAAAAACCGCCAAGAACTAAAATTGGGAAAAGGTTAAGTTTTTATTTGGTTAAGTAGTCTAATCACCCCCCTCTAGACATACTTTCGATCCTACAATTGGTATCAGAGCTTTGGTCTCCATTTGCCTTGATTTCCATTGCTTTTGGTGATCATAGGCTTGGTTTCACAACCTAGGAGAGTATGGCGTCTAGCAAGGGAAATTACCACCGTAGAGGTCCTTACTTTGATGGTACTAATTTTGCTAGTTGGAAGCATAAGATGAAAATTCATATTCTTGGACATAACCCCACCGTTTGGGCTATTGAGTGTATTGGCTTGTGTCGGTGTCAAAACCGGCGGATCTCGGGTAGGGGGTCCCGAACTGTACGTCTAGGCGGATGGTAACAGGAGACAAGGGACACGATGTTTTACCCAGGTTCGGGCCCTCTTGATGGAGGTAAAACCCTACGTCCTGCTTGATTAATATTGATGATGTGTGTTACAAGAGTGGATCTACCACAAGATCAAGGAGGCTAAACCCTAGAAGCTAGCCTATGGTATGATTGTTGTTCGTCCTACGGACTAAAGCCTTCCGGTTTATATAGACACCGGAGAGGGCTAGGGTTACACAGAGTCGGTTACAATGGTAGGAGATCTACATATCCATATCGCCAAGCTTGCCTTCCACGCCAAGGAAAGTCCCATCCGGACACGGGACGAAGTCTTCAATCTTGTATCTTCATAGTCTTGGAGTCCGGCCGATGATGATAGTTCGGCTATCCGGACACCCCCTAGTCCAGGACTCCCTCAGTAGCCCCTGAACCAGGCTTCAATGACGACGAGTCCGGCGCGCATATTGTCTTCGGCATTGCAAGGCGGGTTCTTCCTCCGAATAATTTGTAGAAGATTGTGAACACCAGGATAGTGTCCGGCTCTGCAAAATAAATTCCACATACCACCGTAGAGAGAATAATATTACACAAGTTCAATCTGCTGACGTATTTGGTGGCGTGACGTCACACCACTACCAAGCCTTTACTCGAATTGTTTTTATTGTACCACCTCAGCGCGTTTAGCGAAGCGGTTTCCTTGGCACGTCTTGTCAAAGCAGAGATCATGTTCCCCTTATTCCGGGATTCCCATCAATACGGACGTGGGTAACCCAACCGCGCCATTGATTGCGGCGCTTGGGAGATAAGCGAGTTTTATCAGGCCGGTGGGGACACATGTTTTTGTCCGCCCATATAAGGGGATAAAGATCCAACCCTTTTACCTGCGCCTTCTTCCTCCTTGGCTTATCCATCTCCGCGAGCTCGAGCTCCAGTGCCCAAGTCCGCACATCTCACCTCAACCTTCTCCAACTATGTCCGGAGCGGGAGGCAAGTGGATGGCCTCCTCCGTCACGGAGGGGCACATCCAGAAGCTGCGCAGCGCCGGATATTTATCCAGCAACATCGCACATCGGCTCCCCAACGAGGGAGAGCTCATCCCCACCCCCAGGCCCCATGAGAGGGTTGTATTTCTTACCCATTTCCTCCGCGGACCGGGCTTCCCACTCCATCCCTTTGTCCGGGGGCTCATGTTCTACTACGGCCTGGATTTCCATGATCTGGCCCCGAATTTCATCCTCAACATCTCGGCGTTTATCGTCGTGTGTGAGGCCTTCCTCTGCATCCAGCCCCACTTCGGCTTGTGGCTCAAGACCTTCAGTGTCAAGCCGAAGGTTGTGAAGGGCAGCCAAGCGGAGTGCGGAGGCGCCATGGTGGGCAGGATGTCCAACGTTACTTGGCTTGAGGGCACTTTCGTGGAAACCATTAAGGGGTGGCAATCGGGGTGGTTCTACATCATCGAGCCGCATGACCCCAAATGGGCAGCGCCCCCCGAATTCAGATCTGGCATCCCCACACGGCTCACCTCCTGGAAAGAGAGCGGCCGAACATGGGGTGATTCGGAGGAGCTGACCGGACTCCAAGCCTGCGTCCAAAAGCTAGTGGACAAGAAGCTCAAGCTTGTCAACGTAGTCCAGGTCATGCTCATCCGCCGGATCCTCCCGTGCCAACGATGGGACTTCAATATGTGGGAGTTCGATCCGGCGCAGCACCAGACTTTGAGAGGGCTCTTCGACACTACGTACGAAGATGTCTGGAAGGTGCTGTTCAAGGGCGCCGAGGCTCCCGCATTCGCTACCGAAGATCACGGATTCAGCTCGCAGCGTCCGGCTGACGAGGTAAGCGATTTTGTCCTTTACGGGACGCTTGTTTTCCATAGTTTGACTCTATGCGGGATCTAAACTCCCTTTCCTTTGACAGGGCTGGCTGACGAAGGCCGAACAGACTATCTGTCCGGCCCCATTGCCAGAGGACCCAGCGGACGCCCGCCAAACGGGGCTGCTGGCTCCGGCACCCCACGTGGTGCCGGAGAAGAAGGCCAAGAAGAAGGCCACGGGCACTCGGAAGAGTTCCCGTTTTCAGGTGTTATCGGATGACGACTCCGAGGCCGACTCCTCTCACAAAGGTGAGGAGGAGAAGAAGAAAGCATCTCCCCCTGCGGGGGGAGGGAGGAAAAGGAAGGCCTCCCCAACGAGGGAGGCCGAAGGGTCCAAGAAGGGAAAAACTCTTTCCCCAGACTGCTCTGCCAACGTCAGTGACGACGACAAGGACTGGCCTCCAAGGGTCAAGCCCCTGGCGAGATCGTAAGTATCCGGACTCCCGAATAACTTCATGGTTTTTCTTTTTTGCCACACAATATCTTTCTAATGCCGCATACAACCCTGCAGTCCGCCCAAGGATGATCTTCCCGCTTCGTCGAGCGGGTCCTTAGGTGCGTAGGATATGGATTCTCTTCCGACCGCCTCCACCCCCCGTGATGCGGACGATGCCGAGGTGGGATCCCGGGAAGGGACCCACCAGGAGGAGGAGGCCCCGGAGGTGTCGCAGGACAACCTCCCGGACTTTGCACCGGACTCGGCCCCGGAACCCATAGTGGCTCCGGAGTCCGGCGGGCGGCCCCTTTGTAAGAAGGGCAAGACCGTGACGCCGGCAGCCTCCGTCCAACCAGAGGCGCTGGATAGCTTGCTGGAGGCGCTCAATGGTGCCTCCATCAAAGAGGAACACCGCACTATTATGAGTGCGGTGATTCAGAAGGTTCAGCTCGCCAAGAGTGGGCTGACCGAAGCCTGCAACAGCCTTCTAACAGGCTTTGAGGTAAGAATTTTGATATATGTAAAATAGTACCGCATAGACAGTAGCCCCTGATGCTCGGTTCGGTGTTCGGAAAGAAAAGCCAGACTAAGGATCTAAAAAGAAATACGTAGGAGTCATAAAAAATATGTCAATATGGGATTGCAGGCTGCGCTGCTGACCTCTGCCGACTGAATGTGGAGGTCAATACTTTGAAGCAAAGCCTCGAGCGGTCCGAGAACAAGCTCGGCCGTGCCAAGAAGCAGCTCGAGGACAAGGAAGGTGAGTAACACCTTAGTAAAATTGTACCTTACAGAAAAGGATTTTGGTTGCAAGAAGAATGACAAGGATAATGTTGGTATTGCAGGGGCCACTAACGAGGAGGCTACCCTGAAGGAGGCGGTGGCCGCGGCCGAACGTAATGCGGCCGCGGAGCGCACCGAGCGAGAGAAGCAGGAGGCGCGGGTGGTGGAGGTACAACAAGAGCTCCAGGATCTCGTGAAAAAACATGAGAGCCTGGAGCGTGACTCGAAGACTCGAGAGTCTGAGCTTGCAACGGCTCTTGAGAGTGCCAAAGCCGCTAAGGCCGAAGCCTACAAGGCCCTCCAAGAAATCGAGGCGTTGAAGAAAATAGCAGCGGGTAAGGCATTTTTCATGCAAAGTAAGCATGTGAGTGTTAATTACCTGTTGCTTACCCGAATTCGGAGCTCTCCAAGAGCGTTCGGAGATCTTCCTCGCAGCGTGTCCGATGCTGCTGCGTTCTACCAGGCCGAGGAGGGGAGCTCGACGGAGAAGGTCTTCTGGTCTCAGTATGCTGAGGCCGGACATCCGGTGCCCCTTAGCAACCAGCTGAAGCAGCTGGTCGAGCTCCACAAGGCGGCCGAACAGGCCATGAAGGGCCTCATAGTTCTGCTGTGGCCGAAGGAGGCCATGCCTGGGAGCTACTTCGGCCTGGTGCGGCGGCTGGCGGATGCGTGTCCATGGGTTGAAGTCATCAAGCACTCCACCTGTATTGAAGGTGCCCGTCGGGCCCTTGCCTGCGCAAAGGTGCACTGGGGCAAGATGGATGCTAAGAAGCTTGTGACGGACGCGCCACCGCTGGGCAAGGAGTATCGTACTCCCGAGATGTATTATAAGACTGTGCTGAAGGGTGACCACACTATTGAGGGTGAGTGCTGCAAAGATGTAATATTTGAGTAGACTCGCATTTTGTTATCCTGTGCGCTGAAAACTTAGTTCATATGCGCTAAGCATCGCTTGTTAATTTAAAATATTACCTTCTGTGCGGCTGTTTATCAAATCTGAGAGACGGCAAGTCGTCGGCTTCAGCCCCCATGCCACGAGTGCTGGGGTGTTCGGGATAAACTTGAGCACTCTTGTTCCCATTTTTGGGTCCATCTAGGGAGGAGCTCAACACAACGAACAAGGCAACCGGACTTATAATGCTTGAACACTCTCACTTAGCCATAGAATTCTATAATTTTAAATTTCGGCGAAGCCCCTAGTCTTCGGAAGGCCGAATTTGGGGCTCTATCCACGCCTGGGCCGGACAAAGCTGGCTCCTCGCTCTAAGCGGCATAAGTCTTTAAGGACTCGCAAAAAACCTCTCGAACAGCGACCAGCTCTCGCCTCATCATGACGGTCAGTTTTAGCTTTCTCCACTGAGGCGCTCGCCCAGCTCAACTAGGGCGCAATCGCAGTGGTTCTCCCAGTGCTACCTTAGCCGATACAACGGAATGTAAGGTACCAAAACATGGGAGCCGGGCAAACCCAACTATTGACCCAAGACATGATTCGGAGCCGATGCATATAATGCTATAGTTCGGGGTGCCGCACTTGTGAAAGTGTTTGGACTTATCACACCATGATGCGGGAAACATAAGCCCCTGGTGTATTTAGCCGTACCAAAATGTACGGATGCAACAGGTCATAAATGAACATATGTATAAGAAAGAAATGCAATTGGAAGCAAAAAGGTGCTGCATTACTTATTCAAGAAAAACTGCTGTAAATGCAGAACGATACAAATGGTGCGATAAGCAAGGGATGGGACTATTAAACATGTCCCCCTCCAGGGGTAGGCTGCGGAATGGTGCATAAAACAGATTTAATGCTCATAATGGAGACCACCTGGATATTCGTTGTAGCCTTTCTCCTTCCCTGGCTGTTGCACTGTGAGTTCGGCAGGTCTGCTGCCGGACAGGGCCTCTGACGAACGGAGTCCCGTGGGTAAAAATAAAAAGGAAAAAGAAAAAAAAGAATGACACACTTGAGAGCCCCTGGTGTGGTTGAGCCGCATTGTGGGCCTACCGTGGTCGTGCCCCTCTCCCCATGCCCACGGTATCTTCAGAGCGTAATGGTGTACGCGAAGGACCTGTCTTGATGTTTTGCAGGGGCTGGGGTTGGGGCCGCACTGCTACGCGTTCTTGGAACGTGCCAGGTGGTCTTGTTGTAGGTTACTCCGGGCGCGTTTAGCCGTGTCCGGTCGCTTAACGGTCGGACTCGAGAATTGCCTTAAGAGGCTGCACTGTACTTCTGCCGCGAGAGCCGCTGTGTGTTCCTCCGTTTGGAGAGAGCGTTTAGTGTTTCCGTTGACCGTGATGACTCCTCGAGGGCCTGGCATCTTGAGCTTGAGGTATGCGTAGTGCGGCACCGCGTTTAACTTTGCGAACGCGGTACGTCCGAGCAGAGCATGATAGCCGCTGTGGAACGGAACTATGTCGAAGATTAACTCCTCGCTTCGGAAGTTATCCGGGGATCCGAAGACCACTTCCAGTGTAACTGAGCCTGTACAATTGGCTTCTACACCTGGTATGACGCCTTTAAAGGTCGTCTTGGTAGGTTGAATCCTTGAGGGGTCTATGCCCATTTTGCGCACTGTATCCTGATAAAGCAGATTCAGGCTGCTGCCGCCGTCCATCAGGACTCTGGTGAGGTGAAATCCATCGATGATTGGGTCTAAAACAAATGCGGCGAATCCGCCGTGGCGGATGCTGGTGGGGTGGTCCCTTCGGTCAAAAGTGATCGGGCAGGAGGACCATGGATTGAACTTCGGGGCAACTGGCTCCATCACGTATACATCCCTGAGTGCACGCTTCCCCTCCCTTTTGGGTATGTGCGTTGCGTATATCATGTTCACCGTCCGCACCTGTGGGGGGAAACCCTTCTGTCCTCTATTGTTCGGCGGTCGGGTCTCTTCCTCGTCATCGCTATGCAGCCCCTTGTCATTGTTTTCGGCAATTAACTTGCCTGCCTGCTTGAATACCCAACAGTCCCTGTTGGTGTGGTTGGCTGGCTTTTCGGGGGTGCCGTGTATCTGGCACGAGCAGTCGAGTATTCGGTCCAAATTGGACGGACCCGGAGTAGTTCTTTTGAATGGCTTTTTCCGCTGACCGGGTTTAGAGCCTCTGAATCCGGCATTGACTGCCGTATCTTCACTATTATCGCCGTTAATGCGGCGTTTGTTTTTGTTGCGACGCGACCTGCCATTACGGTCCTTGAAATCCGGACTGCCAGAATTTTTGCTGAGGTTGTTGCTGCGTGCTAGCCAGCTGTCCTCACCCACGCAGAAGCGGGTCATTAGTGATGTGAGGGCTGCCATGGATTTCGGCTTTTCTTGTCCCAGGTGCCGGGCAAGCCACTCATCGCGGATGTTATGTTTGAAGGCCGCGAGGGCCTCCGCATCCGGACAGTCGAAGATTTGTTTTTTCTTGGTTAAGAACCGTGTCCAGAATTGTCTGGCCGATTCGTCTGGCTACTGAATTATGTGACTTAGGTCATCAGCGTCTGGTGGTCGCACATACGTGCCTTGGAAGTTATCGAGGAATGCGGCTTCCAGGTCTTCCCAACTCCCAATTGACTCTGCTGGCAAGCTGTTAAGCCAATGCCGGGCTGGTTCTTTAAGCTTGAGGGGGAGATATTTGATGGCGTGAAGATCGTCACCGCGGGCCATGTGGATGTGAAGGAGATAGTCTTCGATCCAAACCGCGGGGTCTGTTGTGCCATCGTAAGATTCAATATTCACGGGTTTAAAACCTTCGGGGATTTGATGATCCATTACTTCATCTGTGAAGCATAGTGGGTGTGCGGCGCCTCTGTACTGGGCGATATCACGACGGAGCTCAAAAGAGCTTTGTCTATTTTGTTCGGCCCGGCCGGACTTACTGTGTCCTGCGCGATGGTTGTCATCACGTATCATGGGGCGCCCACGCGATCCATAGATCGATCTTGCTTGTCTTGCCTTATCCTCCAATATATCTCGCAAGTCCGGAGCGTTCCCCTGTGGCCTTGTGCTTTTCGAGCGATGCCGGGGTATGGTTCTAGTGAAGGGCCTAGAGGCCTCTCTATCGCGACCACGGGGTGGTTGGTCAGCCGTATTGTTTGCTGGTGATGCAGGTTCATACGCCTCCTCCTCTAATCGGGGGAGTAGCTTGCGTTTAGGGTAGCTTTTGGAGGGGCGTTCGAGCTCATGCTCTTCAGCCGCGAGGACTTCAGTCCATCTGTCGGCTAGCAGATCTTGATCAGCTCTAAGCTGTTGCTGCTTTTTCTTGAGGCTGTTCGCCGTGGCCATAAGCCTGCGTTTAAAACACTCTTGTTCGTCTCCGGAGGGAGGCATATAATCCTCTACCTCTTCTTCTGCCGCTCTCTCATGAGGGCTGGCGTCTCCGTCCTCCTGTGCTGAATCTTGCTGGAGTTGGTTGTCTTCGGCACTGTCTGGGGTGTTATTATCTCCGGTGCCGGAATCTTCATTCTTGCTGTGGCGGGATTTAGAGCGGCGCCGCTGACGCCGGCGCTTGGGCTGTTTCTTGGAGGGGTCATCCTCCGCTGTTCCTTTGCCATTCCCATCCTTTGGGATATCCACCATGTATATGTCATATGATGAGGTGGCTTTCCAGTGCCCGGTAGGCGCTGGTTCTTGGTCGTCTCCGGCATCGTCGTCCATACCGTCGATGTCTTCGGAGTCGTAGTCTAGCATGTCGGTTAGATCATCGACAGTGTCTACTAAGTGGGTGGTGGGTGGGCTTTGAATTTCTTCGTCGTCCGCATCCCAACCGTCCTGACCGCAGTCCGACCAGGGCTCTCCTGATAATGAGAGATACTTTAGCGAACTCAAGATGTCACCGAAAGGTGAGTGTTGAAAGATGTCCGCAGCGGTGAACTCCATGACCGGCGCCCAATCGGATTCGATTGGAGGGGGCGCGGGAGGTTCGGAGTCCGGCAAGGAGTCCGGCACCTCGGAGTCATGAGCTTCATGAGGGACAAGGTCAGTGTTCGGCTCTATCGCCGTAGAGGTTGCAGCCCCCGAGGCGGTGTCTAGCCATCCGTCCTCGATCTGCGCAGCCGGCTCCGAATTGAAGATCGGAGTGGGCTCGAGTGCGGCCTCCAGGGTACTGTCCGGCTGCAGAGCTAAATCATGCCCGTCGTGACAGTGCGACGCGCTTGGCTGTGGCTCGAATCCATCGAAGATCAAGTCCCCGCGGATGTCAGCCGTGAAGTTCAAACTTCCAAATCTAACCTGATGGCCAGGGGCGTAGCTTTCAATCTGCTCCAGATGGCCAAGCGAATTGGCCCGCAGTGCAAAGTCGCCGAATATGAAGATCTGTCCGGGGAGGAAGGTCTCACCCTGGACTGCGTCGTTGTTGATGATCGAAGAAGCCATTGAGCCTATTGGTGACGACACAGAGGAACTCTCAATGAAAGCACCAATGTCGGTGTCAAAACCGATGGATCTCAGGTAGGGGGTCCCGAACTGTGCGTCTAGGCGGATGGTAACAGGAGACAAGGGACACGATGTTTTACCCAGGTTCGGGCCCTCTTGATGGAGGTAAAACCCTACGTCCTACTTGATTAATATTGATGATGTGTGTTACAAGAGTGGATCTACCACGAGATCAAGGAGGCTAAACCCTAGAAGCTAGCCTATGGTATGATTGTTGTTCGTCCTATGGACTAAAGCCATCCGGTTTATATAGACACCGGAGAGGGCTAGGGTTACACAGAGTCGGTTACAATGGTAGGAGATCTACATATTTGTATCGCCAAGCTTGCCTTCCACGCCAAGGAAAGTCCCATCCGGACACGGGACGAAGTCTTCAATCTTGTATCTTCATAGTCTTGGAGTTCGGCCGATGATGATAGTTCGGCTATCCGGACACCCCCTAGTCCAGGACTCCCTCAGCTTGCAAGGTGAATTCTTTGATGGGAGAGAACCGAACCGTGAAGCTACTGCGGAAGAGTTGAAGATGCTGCAATACAACACTCAAGCTTGTGATATCCTCTTCAACGGATTGTGCCCCGAAGAATTCAACAAAATCAGCCGCCTTGAGAATGCAAAGGAAATTTGGGATACTTTGATTGATATGCACGAAGGTACCGACTCCGTCAAGGAATCCAAATTGGATGTGCTTCAAAGTCAATTTGAGAAGTTCAAAATGAAGGATGGTGAAGGTGTCGCTGAAATGTACTCTAGGCTTGCTCTCATTACAAATGAGATTGCCGTCTTAGGAAGTGAAGAGATGACCGACAAATTCATCATTAAGAAGATCCTAAGAGCCTTGGATGGAAAATATGATACCGTGTGCACATTGATCCAAATGATGCCCAATAACAAAGATCTCAAGCCAACGGAAGTCATTGGAAGAATTGTTGCTCATGAGATGTCACTCAAGGATAAGGAAGAGCTTCACAACAAGTCAAGTGGTGCTTACAAAGCCTCATGTAATGCTCCTACATCATCAAGTGAGAAACAAACCTTCAATGAGGAATTGAGCTTAATGGTGAAAAACTTCAACAAGTTCTACAAGAGTAGAAGCAAGGAAAGGAGTTCCAAGTTAAGGTCCTACAATGACAAAAGATCTTCAAGTCATGAACGTAATTGCTACAATTGTGGAAGACCCGAACACTATTCCAATGAGTGTACGGCTCCTTACAAAAGGAGAGAAGATTCAGCCAAAAGAAGAAGTATAAGAGAAGAATCACCACCAAGAAAGGGGAGGAGTAGAGATGATCATCATGAACGAAGAACCTCCCGGAGAAGCATCGGAAAGGAAGGAAAAATCATCAAAGAGCTACACAAAAAGAAGACATCAAGCTCATGTTGGTGAATGGGTTTCCTGCTCCGACTCCGACAATCACTCCGAGAGAAGCTATCACTCCGACTCTGAATATACTCAAGATGAAGGTGTTGCCGGTCTAGCACTTGTGTCAACCAACTCCTATGACATATTTGACTCACCAAATGAAGGAATTGGAAGATGCTTCATGGATAAAGGCCCAAAGGTATCACACCCCGAGTATGTTGATTTCAATAGTGATGAAGATGACTTGTTAGGTGATGATGATTTACTTGTTGACAACTCTAGTGATGAATGCTATGATGAAACGTCAATTAATCATGCTAATCAAGATAAAACGAATGACAATGATAAGGAGATGATTGAGCGCCTAACTAAAGAACTAAACACTCTTAAGTTAGCTCATGAAACTATCTTGGAAGATCATCGAGAACTTTTAAATACTCATGAGAAGTTACGCTTTGAAAATCTCAATCTTGAGCAAGAGCATGGGTTCTTAAAGGCAATCAATGATGATCTTCGCAAGAAAAGCTCTTCTTACATTGCCAAGCATTTACTCTTATCTACTTACATGCCACAAGTCAAGTCTAGTAACAAGAGTAAGAAAGATTCTTCCTCTAGTAGTAACAATAATCATGCTAAATCCAATGTTGTTGATTCTAGTAGTTCTCTTGATTCCACTAATGATTCTCTTAGCCAAGTTACACTTGAGAAAGAAAATAGCTTATTGAAGGGAATTATAGAGAAGGGTGTCTACAAAAGCCTTGCCGGGAGTAAGCAATTTGAGGAAATTGTACGCAGGCAAGGAAGGCACCGGAAGAATCAAGGTGTTGGTTTTGAACAAAAGTTCAATGCCAATGGAGTTGAGTGGGAAGAAGATCAATACCCTAAGACGAAGTTTGTTCCCCAACAAGAGAAGTATGATCCTACTTCCTTCCAAGGGACACAAGCTCAAGATGATCTTCCACCATAAGACCAGAAGCAAAAAGGCAAGGACAAGCTTCAAGAGGAGATTGATGCATTTGAAGAAGCTCCCAAGGCCTTGGTCAAGTGGGTTCCCAAGACTACATCAAGCTCTACTTCATCAAGTTCCACTACTACCCCAAGGATTCCCATAAAGATGATGTGCATCCCAAAGAAGGACTAGAGAGTTCTCGAGGGTGACTCCACCAATATACTTCATTCATATCATTTTGGTAAGGACAAGTGCAATCAACTTCCACATCTTGCACTAGTTCAAGGAGTCACAAACCCTCTTGTTGGTAAGATAAGGGACGGGGTAACCTAATGCCTTCATGGACACCATCTTGTGTGTGCATCACTCTATGTCTATGGATATTCTTGCTTGTTCCTTGTGGGACTAACCCGTGTAGGTATTGAAAGTGCAACTCACTCCAATGGATTGCTCCAAATGAACAACAACATTGAGCATCCACATCTTCATAACCTACATGAAGTCATCATCGACAAAACCCAAGGTTAATTCTATTGGGGAACATAGTAATTTCAAAAAAATTCCTACGCACACGCAAGATCATGGTGATGCATAGCAAAGAGAGGGGAGAGTGTGTCCACGTACCCTCATAGACCAAAAGCGGAAGCGTTAGCACAACGCGGTTGATTTAGTCGTACGTCTTCACGATCCGACCGATCAAGTACCGAACACACGGCACCTTTGAGTTCAGCACACGTTCAGCTCGATGACGTCCCTCAAACTCCGATCCAGCCGATCTTTGAGGGAGAGTTCCGTCAGCACGACGGCATGGTGACGATGATGATGTTCTATCCACACAGGGCTTCGCCTAAGCACTGCTACGATATTATCGAGGTGGATTATGGTGGAGGGGGGCACCACACATAGCTAAGAGATCCAATGGATCAATTGTTGTGTCTATGGGGTGCCCCCCTCCTCCGTATATAAAGGAGAGGAGGAGAGGGCTGGCCAGGAGGAGGAGGCGCGCCCAAGGGGGGAGTCCTACTCCCACCGGGAGTAGGACTCCTCCTTTTCCTATTTGGAGAGGGAGAGGGAAGGAAGAGGAAGGAGGGAGGAAGGAAAGGGGGGGGGGCGACCCCCCTCCCAATTCGGATTGGGCTTGGGGGGCACGCCCCCTCCCTTGCTCCTTTCCCCTCCTTTCCACTAAAGCCCATTAAGGCCCATATACCTCCCGAGGGGTTCCGATAACCTCCCGGTGCGCCAGTATTATCCTGATCTCACCCGGAACCATTCCGGTGTCCAATTATAGTCGTCCAATATATCGATCTTTATGTATTAACCATTTCGAGACTCCTCATCATGTCTGTGATCACATCCGGGACTCCGAACTACCTTCGGTACATCAAAACACATAAACTCATAATATAACCGTTATTGAACTTTAACCGTGCGGACCCTACGGGTTCGAGAACTATGTAGACATGACCGAGACATGTCTCCGGCCATAACCAATAGCGGAACCTGGATGCTCATATTGGCTCCTACATATTCTATGAAGATCTTTATCGGTCAAACCGCATAACAACATACATTGTTCCCTTTGTCATCGGTATGTTACTTGTCCGAGATTCGATCGTCGGTATCTCAATACCTAGTTCAATCTCGTTACCGGCAAGTCTCTTTACTCGTTATGTAATGCATCATCCTGCAACTAACTCATTAGTCACATTGCTTGCAAGGCTTATAGTGATGTGCATTACCGAGAGGGCCCAGAGATACCTCTCCGATAATCGGAGTGACAAATCCTAATCTCGAAATACGCCAACTCAACAAGTACCTTCGGAGACACCTGTAGAGCACCTTTATAATCACCCAGTTACGTTGTGACGTTTGGTAGCACACAAAGTGTTCCTCCGGTAAACGGGAGTTGCATAATCTCATAGTCATAGGAACATGTATAAGTCATGAAGAAAGCAATAGCAACATAATAAACGATCAAGTGCTAAGCTAACGGAATGGGTCAAGTCAATCACATCATTCTCTAATGATGTGATCCCGTTAATCAAATGACAACTCATGTCTATGGCTAGGAAACTTAACCATCTTTGATTCAACGAGCTAGTCAAGTAGAGGCATACTAGTGACACTATGTTTATCTATGTATTCACACATGTATTATGTTTCCGGTTAATACAATGCTAGCATGAATAATAAACATTTATCATGAAATAAGGAAATAAATAATAACTTTATTATTGCCTTTAGGGAATATTTCCTTCGGTCTCCCACTTGCACTAGAGTCAATAATCTAGTTCACATCGCCATGTGATTTAACACCAATATTAACATCTGTATGTGATTAATACCCATAGTTCACATCGTCATTTGATCAATACCCAAAGGGTTTAATAGAGTTAATAATCTAGTTCACATCGCTATGTGATTAGCATCCAAAGAGTACTAAGGTATGATCATGTTTTGCTCTTGAGAGAAGTTTAGCCAACGGGTCTGCCACATTCACAGCCGTATGTATTTTGCAAATATTCTATGTCTACAATGGTCTGCATGGAGCTACTCTAGCTAATTGCTCCCACTTTCAATATGTATCCATATTGAGACTTAGAGTCATCTGGATCGGTGTAAAAGCTTGCACCAATTTAACTCTTTACGACGGGCTCTTTTATCACCTCCATAATCGAGAAATATTTCCTTAGTCCTCACTAAGTATATTCTTGACCGTTGTCTAGTGATCTACTATTAGATCAAAATTGTACTCCCTTGCCAAACTCAGAGCAAGTTATACAATAGGTCTGGTACACAACATAGCATACTTTATAGAACGTATGACTGAGGCATAGGGAATGACTTTTCATTCTCTTTCTATTTTCTGCCATGGTCGGGTTTTGAGTCTTACTCAACTTCACACCTTGTAACACAGGCAAGAACTCCTTCTTTGTCTGTTCCATTTTGAAATACTTCAAAATCTTATCAAGGTATGTAATCATTGAAAAATCTTATCAAGCATCTTGATCTATCTCTATAGATCTTGATGCTCAATGTGTAAGTAGCTTCACCGAGGTCTTTCTTTGAAAAACTCCTTTCAAACACTCCTTTATGCTTTCCAGAAAAATTCTACATTATTTCTGACTAACAATATGTCATTCACATATACTTATCAGAAATGCTGTAGTGCTCCGACTCACTTTCTTATAAATACAGGCTTCTCAAAAAGTCTGTATAAAACCATATGCTTTGATCACACTACCAAAGCGTATATTCCAACTCCGAGATGCTTGCACTAGTCCATAGATGGATCGCTGGAGCTTGCACACTTTGTTAGCACCTTTAGGATTGACAAAACCTTCTTGTTGTATAATATACAACTCTTCTTTTAAGAAATCCATTAAGGAATGCAGTTTTGACATCCATTTGCCAGATTTCATAAAATGTGGCAATTGCTAACATGATTCGGACAGACTTAAGCATCGCTACAGTTGAGAAAATCTCATTGTAGTCAACACCTTGAACTTGTCGAAAAACCTTTTTGCGACAAGTCGAGCTTTGTAGATAGTAACACTACTATCAACGTCCGTCTTCCTCTTGAAGATCCATTTATTTTCTATGGCTTGCCGATCATCGGGCAAGTCCACCAAAGTCCACACTTTGTTCTCATACATGGATCCTATCTCAGATTTCATGGCTTTCAAGCCATTTCACGGAATCTGGGCTCATCATCGCGTCCTCATAGTTTGTAGGTTCATCATGGTCTAGTAACATGACTTCCAGAACATGATTACCGTACCACTCTGGTGCAGACTGTACTTTGGAATACCTATGAGGTTCTGTAGTAACTTAATCTGAAGTTTCATGATGATCATCATTAGCTTCCTCACTAATTGGTGTAGGAATCACCGGAACTGATTTCTGTGATGAACTACTTCCCAATTTGGGAGAAGGTACAATTACCTTATCAAGCTCTACTTTCCTCCCACTCACTTCTTTCGAGAGAAACTCCTTGTCTAGAAAGGATCCATTTTAGCAATGAATATCTTGCCTTCGGATCTGTGATAGAAGGTGTACCCAACAGTTTCCTTTGGGTAATCTATGAAGACGCACTTCTCCGATTTGGGTTCGAGCTTATCAGGTTGAAACTTTTTCACATAAGTATCACAGCTCCAAACTTTAAGAAATGACAACATTGGTTTCTTGCCAAACCATAGTTCATAAGGCGTCATCTCAATGGATTTTGATGGTGCCGTATTTAAAGTGAATGCAACTGTCTCTAATGCATAACCCCAAAATGATAGTGGTAAATTAGTAAGATACATCATAGATCGCACCATATCCAATAAAGTGCGGTTACGACGTTCGGACACACCATTATGCTGTGGTGTTTGATGTGGCGTGAGCTGTGAAACTATTCCACATTGTTTTAAATGAAGGCCAAACTCGTAACTCAAATATTCTCTTCTACGATCAGACTGTAGAAACTTTATTTTGTTGTTATGATGATTCTCCACTTCATTCTGAAATTCTTAGGACTTTTCAAATGTTTCAGACTTGTGCTTCATTAAGTAGATATACTCATATCTGCTCAAATCATCCGTGAAGGTCAGAAAATAACGATACCTGCCACGAGCATCAACACTCATTGGACCACATACATCGTTATGTATTATTCCAACAAGTCAGTAGCTCACTCCATTGTTCCGGAGAACGGAGTTTTAGTCATTTTGCCCAAAAGTCACGGTTCGCAAGCATCAAATGATTCATAACCAAATGATTCCAAAAATCCATCTTTATGGAGTTTCTTCATGCGCTTTACACCGATATGACCCAAACGGCAGTGCCACAAAAAAGTTGCACTATCATTATCAACTTTGCATCTTTTGGCATCAATATTATGAATATGTGTATCACTACGATCAAGATCCAACAAACTATTTTCATTGGGTGTATGACCATCGAAGGCTTTATTCATGTAAAACAGAACAACAATTATTCTCTGACTTTAAATGAATAATCGTATTGCAATAAACATGATCAAATCATATTCATGCTCAACGCAAACGCCAAATAACATTTATTTAGGTTTAACGCTAATCCCGAAAGTATAGGGAGTGTGCGATGATGATCATATCAATCTTGGAACCACTTTCAACATACATCATCACTTCACCCTCAACTAGTCTCTGTTTATTCTGTAACTCCTATTTCGAGTTACTATTTTTTAGCAACTGAACAAGTATCAAATACCCAGGGGCTACTATAAACACTTGTAAGGTACACATAAATAACCTGTATATCAAATATACCCTTGTTTACTTTTCCATCCTTCTTATCCACCAAATACTCAGGGCATTTCTGCTTCCAGTGACAATTTCCTTTACAGTAGAAGCACTCAGTTTCAGGCTTTAGTCTAGCTTTGGGCTTCTTCACGGGAGTGAAAACTTTCTTGCCATTCTACATGAAGTTCCCTTTCTTTCCCTTTGCCCATTTCTTGAAACTAGCGGTCTTGTTAATCATCAACACTTGATGCTCTTTCTTGATTTCTACCTTCATCAATTTCATCATCATGAAAAGCTCGGGAAACGTTTTGTCATCCCTTGCATACTATAGTTCATCATGAAGTTCCAGTAACTTGGTGGTGGTGACTAGAGAACTCTGTCAATCACTATCTTATCTGGAAGATTAACTCCCACTTGATTCAAGCGATTGTAGTACCCAGACAATCTGAGAACATGCTCACTAGTTGAGCAATTCTCCTCCATCTTTTAGCTATAGAACTTGTTGGAGACTTCATATCTCTCAACTCGGGTATTTGCTAGAAATATTAAGTTCAACTCCTGGAACATCTCATATGGTCCATGATGTTTAAAACGTGTTTGAAGTCCCGATTCTAAGCCGTTAAGCATGGTGCACTAAACTATCAAGTAGTCATCATATTGAGCTAGCCAAACGTTCATAACGTCTGCATTTGCTCTTGCAATAGGTCTATCACCTAGCGGTGCATCAAGGACATAATTCTTCTGTGCAGCAATGAGGATAAACCTCATATCACGGACCCAGTCCGCATTATTGCTACTAT
Source organism: Triticum aestivum (assembly GCF_018294505.1). Lineage (NCBI taxonomy): Eukaryota > Viridiplantae > Streptophyta > Magnoliopsida > Poales > Poaceae > Triticum > Triticum aestivum. The sequence continues at coordinate 358,006,631 of NC_057804.1, forward strand.
CATCCTTCAACTTAGTTTTCTCTAGGAACACATATAAAACATAGGGAAGTAACAACACGAGCTATTGACCTACAACATTATATGCAAAATACTATCAGGACTAAGTTCATGATAAATTATAGTTCAATTAATCATATTACTTAAGAACTCCCACTGTAACATCCCAAATTTTCAATTTGGAATGTTATACATAGATCATTATTGCATATCATATTTTTGTTGCATTGTTGGCTCGATCCTAGAAATTCTACACAACTCAAGGACCCACGGAGAGAGTTGGGGATTTCGTTATTTTCATATTTGAGTTTTTCTCAAATTTTGAAAATAGGATCATTTGATTTTATTTATTTTATCTTCAATTATTTCTACTACCAAAATTTCAGAGAGGGAATAAAATGACTTTCCCAAAATAAAGAAGTAATGAAGATTTAATAAAAAAATCAAATAAGATTTATTTTTGTCACATCCCTAGTCTGGTATGACCTAGGCTAGCTAGCCATTGGTGCATCATATTTAAATTTCATTTAAATTTGAAATGAGGATTGGTGGAACCCTCAGAATCATTTTTGAAAATGACCCAAATAAAAATTTCTCCAAAAGGGTCCAAGAAAATGCTCATGTTGCCCTCTGAAAATATTGGACAGAGATAAAAATCAAAACAATATTTTTAGGAGCTCATGGACATTTATTTTGGCCATTTGGATTAATTCGATAAATATTTGCATTGGAAATATATTTCTATATATATGAAATATTGTCCCAAAATTATGCCAATTAAAAAAAGAGCTCTGGAATAATATATCCAGCTCCTGCAAAAATTGGCATAATAAAATTAAATGATTTAAGATATTTATTAAATCAAACAAATGTCAGAAAAAAATAAAAAAAAAACAGAAATAAAAGGAAGGAGGGACTTACCTGGGGCTTCCCCTGTGCAGCCCAGCCGCAGCAGGCCGGTCCAGACAGGAGGCGGCCCAGCCCACCTGGCCCTCCCCTGTCGCCTTCCTCCTCTGCCAGGAGGACGGGCGTGTGCCCGACGCTCGCCGGCACGCGCGCGCGCCACCTCCCCCCCTGCTGGCCACCTCCTGCTTCTTCCTCGTCGCCTGGAACACCCCGGACGTCGCCACGCAGCTGCCGCACCGCTCTCACTCTCCCTCGCCCTCCCTCTCTTCCCCTGCTCTCTCCCCCTCACTCCCACCGAACGCGACCGCCGCCGCCGATGAGAACCACCACGGCCACCGACCTCCCCTCGCCTCCCCGTCGTGCCCAGGAGCTCCGCCTCGTCGCCAGCTACCTCCTCGCCGAGCCACGCAAGCCGGAGTGCCCCGTGGAGCCGTCGCCGTCGCCAAGTTCGCCTCCGGCCGCCGTGGACCCTCGCCGGCGATTCGGGAGCTACCGGGCATCCCCGACCCCGCTGTGCTGCTCTGCGTGATCGCGGTGAGCTCCGCCGCCGTTCCCCTCTCTTCTCCCTTCCGTTCCCGTGCCGTAGCGCCGCTCCCCACCACGGCCGAAGCCTCTCGCCGCCGTCCATGTCGCCGTCGCCGTCTCGGCCGCCTCCGCCCAAACCAAACCCCCCTTCACGCTCCTGGTGCCACGAGGGTGCCGCCGAGCCCCTCAGGTGGCCTCCCCGTGCCCCGCAGCCCGTTCCCGCTCGAAGCCGAGCTCCGGTCGCCGCCCCGAGCTCCGCTCCGGCGACCTCCGGCCGTCCCCGCTCCTCCCACCAGCCCCCCTGGATGCGCGTGAGCACGGGCTTCGCTCCCGTGGTCTCCGCCACCCGAATGGTCGCCGGAACGGCGATCCCGAGCCCCTCCGCCGTCTCGGGCCTCGCCGGCGGCTGAACGCCGGCGAGTTGACCGGGTTTGACCCCCCCAGGGTCGCTGACTAGTGGGGCCAGGCCTGCTAATTCTAATTAATAAAAAATATAAACTAAACCTAACTAGCCCCTGACACTGACAGTGGGCCCGACCCCCCCCCCCTAACCTTTTAATTAACCCTGTTAACCCCAGTGTCACTGACGTGTGGGTCCCACACGTCAGGTTTGACCTGTACAACCGCGTTGACCGCTGACGCAATGATGACGTCATGCTGACGCAATTAATTATTTTCTGGAATTAAAATATTTCAGAAAATCCAGAAAATAATTTTAAACTTCAAAAATTCATAACAATTCAACCGTAGCTCAGATTGAATTAATTTATATATGAAAAATTATCAGAAAAATGCAACCTTTCCATCTGTACTAGTTTCATGCATGAAAAACCAACCTATACATGCTGAATATGGGAAAACACATTATGGCATATATAAGAGACCTAATTTAGAAATGCATTTGAACCTTTGGTTCAAATGAACTTCAAACCAATTGAACACTAGTTGCATTAGCTCAACAACATCACATCTACATGCCATGTTCATGCATCATATTGTTGCATATGATTGTGTATTGATTGCCGGCACCGTTCCTTCTCGATAGGTCCTGCTCCGGAGACGTTCCAGAGTACCTGTCTGTGAAGCAGTGTCTTCCTTGTTGATTTACCAGGCAAGCAAACCCCCTTGTTCATTTCGATAAAACCCTACTCTCTCGCTCCTGCTCTCAGTTATTGCATTAGGACAACAACGATTCATCTGCTACTTTGTGCTGCGGTAGTTGAACCCATTCCTCTACATGACCTGTCATTGCCACAGTAAATAGTTGAAACCCACTAGCATGTGTAGGAGTTGATTGAAGCCACTGATGTGTTCCTACCATGCTATGCCTGCTATTGCTTAGAGTGTGTCAGGTCTGGTTCATTGGGAATGAATTGGAGTGTCACGATATGTTCTGATGCTGAGAGTTAAGTGTGTGAACACGATTTGGTAAAGGTAGCGGTGAGAGGCCATGTAGGAGTACATGGTGGGTTGTCTCGCTGGAACCGTCCTTAAGCACTGAGTTCTATGTATGTTGTCCAATGACTCGATACTACCACACATTGGGATCCTTAATTGACTCTCTCGGCTTATTAACCAACTTGATCTCTGTCCAGGAGTCGCAACTAGTTTCTGGTGGTTGTAGGTAGTGCTATTTTTCTACCAAGTGGCACCCGGCAGGGTGGGCTTGGGACAGACTAGGCACACGTGGCACGGTGTACCGAGTGGCACCCGGTTGGTGGGCTCGGGAACCCTGCTCACATCGTTTGGGGCCGTGAGCGACACCCCGGCCGGATCTCCTTGCGGATGAAACCCGAATAGGCGATAAACCTGGACTAGAGTCTTGTGTGGTTAGTCAGGTCGTGGCCGACACCCTCGCCAGGCTTCCGCTTGAAGGTTGCCGAGATACATGACGTGTACATGGCGGTAAGTGGCGAGAGCGTGTGTGAAGAAGTACACCCCTTCAGGGTTAACATGATCTATTCGAATAGCCGGGTCCGCGGTTATGGACTTCTTGGATGCTTACATGGTACATAGACAACTTGAAGTGGATACTATAAAATGCTCAAGACAAGTGTGAGTGCTATGGATGGCCTTCTCGTAGGGAGACGGGGATGAATCCATAGTGGTGTATTGTGTGGTGATTAGTGGACTCGTGTTCGTTGTTTCACCTCCAGAGTTTCTGGTAGTCGTAGAACAGGATAGCCACAGAGTCAAAGCTGGCTTGCTGCAACTAAACCCCACATTACCCCCTTGATGCAAATGCATGTATGATAGGATCTGATGTAAGTCTTGCTGAGTACCTTTGTACTCATGTTGCTTTATTTATGTTTTTGCAGCGGAGACTTCGGTCTTACTAGGGTTCTAATGGACTTCGACTAGTAGCTAGTACCTCAGCTACGATCTTGATCGGATGTTGTAGATAGTCAGGCTTCCAGCCTTTTTCATTTATAGATGTCTGTACCCAGACATGTAATGCTTCCGTTTGTTGCTTGTATGCTCTGTATGACGGGTCTTGTGACCCCTGTTTGCAATAAATGCTATGATGGCTCTTCTGAGCCTTTATATATATAATTGTTGAGTTATGCTGTGATGCCATGTTGTACAGCACATACTTGCATGTTATGCGTACGTGTAATGTGTAGTGTTATGTGTGGGATCTGACTATCTAGTTGTTTATCTTTAGTAGCCTCTCTTACCGGGAAATGTCTCCTAGTGTTTCCACTGAGCCCTGGTAGCTTGCTACTGCTCTGGAACACTTAGGCTGGCCGGCATGTGTCCTTCTTCGTTCCTGTGTCTGTCCCTTCGGGGAAATGTCACGCTTTGAGTACCGGAGTCCTGTTAGCCCGCTACAGCCCGGTTTACCGGAGTCCTGCTAGCCCAGTGCTACAGCCCGGACCCACTTGCTGATGACCGACACGTTCGAAGCTGGGTCATGGATGCCTGTCCCTGTAAGTCTGTGCCACTTTGGGTTTACGACTAGTCATGTCAGCCCGGGCTCCTTATCATATGGATGCTAGCGACACCATCATATACGTGAGCCAAAAGGCGCAAACGGTCCCGGGAAAAAGGTAAGACGACACCCGTGGGGATACCGTGCGTGAGGCCGCAAAGTGATATGAGGTGTTACCGGCTAGATCGATGTGACATTGAGTCGGGGTCCTGACAGCTTTGGTATCAGAGCTTGACTGCCTGTAGGTTTACCAAGCCAAACTGGTCGAAGTTGAGTCTAGAAATTCTTTAGTTATATAAGGGAATTGATTGTGGGATGGAACGTAAGGCTCTTTTTACTCCGTTACCTCATGGCCTTCTGATCTGAGTCATCCTATCTTTCCTACGGGGTTAAGGAACTAGGCTTTCTCTTCCGTCTATCAGGATCACGTGTTACTACTCCGTAGTTCCATAGGACTGGTTGATCAGAGTCATACCTCAGTTTTCGAGTACTTCCGGTGTAGTCTGTTTAGTACTATCTCAGAACCTTGAGTGATGATGATAAGTATGTTACCACCCTATGTTTAGTAGGATGTCTCATTCTGAGCATTTTACTGCCGTTATGCTGCCGGAATTTTCCTAGGAGTTCGAGAGATACTAATTCCTTGTCCTACATTCTACAGTCGATAGTTGATGCTGATTCCGTCCTTGGTTCGTTTCTCAGGATGTCATCGGCTAAGCGAAGTTCCGTCGCTCGTAGCCAGAACCATGGAGATGGTAGGGATGAGGATCCTCCCGACCAGCCTTCGTTGACAGAGTTCATGTTAGAGATGGAGAGGAACAAGCGTGAGTCTAATCGTTTGTTGGCACGTATCGAGGAGAATACCGCACATCAGTTCAAGGGATCTGTGACCATTCATGACTTTATCCGCTTGCACCCACCTACCTTTCATCATTCCATCGAGCCACTCGATGCAGATGACTGGCTCCGTAGCATCACCCATAAGCTGCGTTCTGCGAACGTAGCTGAAGATGACAAGGTCACTTATGCCACATATCACCTAGAAGGTCCTGCTAGTCTTTGGTGGCAGAACTATGAGGCTATGCTTCCAGTTGGCCAGATTCCTACCTGGAAGGATTTCACTGAGGCTTTTCGCGAGCATCACATTCCCCAGGCCCTCATTGATCGCAAGAGAGAAGAGTTCTGTAGTTTCACCCAGAGTAAGATGGCTGTTGATGCTTATAGCAGAGAGTTTGAGAACCTCGCCCGTTATGCCACAGAAGAAGTGTCCACGGACGCCAAGAAGCAAGCTAGGTTCCGGAAGGGTCTCAACCCCAAGTTGCGTCGTGATCTCCACCTGCATCATTGTGATACATTCCAAGCCCTTGTGAACAAGGCCATCAATGCAGAGACAGCTCAACTCACTTACGAGGAGTCTCGTAAGCACACCCGTGATTTGGGATCTTCCTCCGGTTCTAGTTCCCAGAAACGCCGGATTTGGGTTCCAAACTCCACTCTTCCTTCCGGTTATACACCGAGGCCATCCTATGTGGTGCCTTCTCCAGCTCAGTCGTATGCCCCACCCAGGCCTACTGGTAGACCGTTTGTCAGTGCGGGTCCACGTCCAACCTCAGGGACTTGCTTCACATGCGGGAAGCCAGGACACTATGCACGTGACTGCTCTCAGACTAGTTATGCTCCACCCCAGCCCGAGAAGACTGTGGGCTGTTTCAATCCATCACGCAAGATGATCAGTGTCAAGTCAGCCCCCACCGAACGTGGACGTGTGCATCATGTCTCAGCTAAAGATGCTCATGATGATCCAGACGTCGTTCTTGGAACACTCCTTGTCAACTGCCATCCAGCATCGGTTTTGTTCGATACTGGAGCATCTCACTCCTTCATTTCTGAAGGCTATGCTCGTTTGCACGACATATCATTTTGTGATATGCCAACTCCGCTAGTCATCCAAACTCCTGGATCCAAATGGCAAACCTCTAGTGTAAGCCATGGTAACGAAATCCTTGTTGACAGACTTGTATTCCTTGCATCACTTGTAGCCCTCAAGTCTTCAGATATTAACATCATCTTGGGTATGGACTGGATGACAGCTCATCATGCCAAGATTGATTGTTACACAAGATCTGTTCAGCTTACACACCCATCTGGCAAGATAGTCACCGTCTCCACTAGATTTACAAAGCGTCAACTCTATTCTCTTAATGCCAGCCCTCTTCCAGACCTTGAAGATATCCCGGTAGTCCGTGACTTTCCGGATGTCTTTCCAGAGGAACTGCCAGGTGTTCCACCTGACAGAGATGTAGAGTTCGTCATAGATCTTATCCCAGGAACAGCTCCAATCTCCCGGAGACCCTACAAGATGGCACCCTTAGAACTAGCCGAGCTTAAGAAACAACTCGATGAGTCCTTGCAAAAGGGTTTCATCCGTCCTAGCTCTTCTCCTTGGGCTTGCCCCGTCCTTTTCGTCAAGAAGAAAGACGGTACGGACCGGATGGTTGTAGATTATCGTCCCGTTAATTTGGTCACGATAAAGAACAAGTATCCGCTTCCCAGGATCAACGACCTGTATGATCAGCTCGCTGGATCCTCAGTCTTCTCCAAGATGGATTTAAGGTTAGGCTACCATCAAATCAAGATCAGAAATGGGGACATTCCCAAGACAGCTTTTGTTACTCGTTATGGTCAGTACGAGTACACCGTCATGTTCTTTGGCCTAACCAACGCTCCAGCTACATTCTCCCGCTTGATGAACTCGATCTTCATGGAGTACTTAGATAAGTTCGTCGTGGTTTACCTCGATGATATTCTTATTTACTCGAAGAACGAGGAAGAGCATGCCGAACATCTTAGACTTGTGTTAGAAAAACTCAGAGAGCACCGCCTTTATGCCAAGTTCTCCAAGTGTGAATTTTGGTTGCCAGAAGTGACCTACCTAGGCCACGTAATCTCTGGTAAGGGCATTGCTGTCAATCCCGAGAGAGTTCAAGCCGTTCTCGATTGGACTCCACCTGAGACCGTTGAAACAAGTTAGGAGTTTCCTTGGTCTAGCCAGCTATTGTCGCCGCTTTGTTGAAAACTTCTCCAAAGTAGCCAAACCCCTCACGGAACTTCTCAAGAAAGATAAAAAGTTTGAGTGGTCCCCACAGTGTGAGTACAGTTTTCAGGAACTGAAAAGACGCCTGACTTCTGCTCCCATACTTGTGCCACCGGATTTCACTAAAGACTTTATTATCTACTGCGACGCCTCACGACAGGGACTAGGTTGCATTCTTATGCAGGATCGTCATGTGATTGCCTATGCATCTCGACAGTTGCATCCACATGAGGAGAATTATCCTACACATGATCTAGAGCTTGCAGCCGTAGTCTATGCACTCAAGACTTGGCGACATTACCTCCTTGGTAAACGTTGCGAGATCTACACCGATCACCAGAGTCTCAAGTATATCTTCACCCAACCAGATCTGAACCTTAGGCAAAGACGTTGGTTGGAGTTAATCACAGATTATGATCTAGGGATTACCTACACCCCAGGCAAAGCCCAATGTCATGGCTGATGCTCTAAGCCGTAAATCCTATTGCAACAATCTCATGTTGCAGCAAGGCCAACCTCTTCTCCATGAGGAATTCTGTAAGCTTAACCTGCACATTGCTCCTCACGGATTCCTTTATACCTTGGTGGCGAAACCTACCCTTGAGGATCAGATCATAACTAGCCAGCAATATTGATACGGGTATTTCTCGTATCAAGGATAACGTTAAGAAGGGAGTTGCTGGTAGTTTCTCCGTTGATGATCGTGGGTGTTGTTTTCTTTGAGAATCGCTTGTGGTTCCCAAGAAGCAACATCTTCGGCAGTGATTCTTAAGGAGGCGCATGAATCTCCTCTCACGATTCATCCCGGTAGTACTAAGATGTATCAGGACCTACGCCAGAGGTTCTGGTGGACTAGGATGAAGAGAGAAATCGCTGAGTTCATTGCTAAATGTGACGTTTGTCGTCGCGTTAAGGCAGAGCATCAAAGACCTGCTGGCACACTTCAGCCTTTAGCTATTCCTGAATGGAAGTGGGATAAAGTTGGTATGGACTTCATCACCGGCTTTCCCAGGACCAAAAGAGGGAATAACGCTATCTTCGTAGTCGTTGATCGTCTTTCCAAAGTGGCTCACTTCCTTCCTGTTCGAGAGAGTATCACTGCTAGTCAGCTTGCTGACTTATACATTTCTCGAATAGTATCACTTCATGGTGTTCCACTAGAGATCAATTCAGACCGTGGCAGTCTTTTCACTTCTCATTTCTGGGAGAGCTTCCAAACTGCCATGGGAACCCATCTTTCCTTCAGTACCGCTTTCCACCCTCAGTCGAGTGGTCAGGTGGAACGGGTCAATCAAATTCTCGAAGACATGCTCAGAGCTTGCGTCATCTCATTCGGTATGGATTGGGAGAAATGTCTTCCCTTCGCCGAGTTTGCTTATAACAATAGCTACCAATCCAGCCTCAAGCGAGCTCCTTTTGAGGTTCTCTATGGACGAAGATGTCGAACACCTTTGAACTGGTCAGAAACCGGTGAAAGACAATTCTTTGGACCGGACATGATCCAGGAGGCAGAAGAGCAAGTTCGCATCATTCGTGAGAATTTGAAAACAGCCCAGTCTCGTCAGAAAAGTCAGTACGATCGTCATCATAAGGATATGACTTATGAAATTGGCGACCAAGCTTACCTTCGGGTTACTCCTTTGAAGGGTACCCATCGTTTCGGTATCAAGGGCAAGTTGGCTCCTCGTTACATTGGTCCTTTTCGCATTCTCGCTAAACGAGGAGAGGTTGCCTACCAATTGGAACTACCCCCACATCTTTCTCGAGTTCATGATGTCTTCCACGTCTCTCAACTCAGGCGTTGCTTCTCGGATCCTATCCGCGGAGTGGACCACGAAACGCTTGATCTCCAAGATAACCTCACATACCGAGAGTACCCGGTTCGCATTCTTGATCAAGCAGAGCGTGTTACTCGACGTCAGAACATCAAGTTTCTCAAAGTTCATTGGTCTCATCATTCCGAGAGAGAAGCTACCTGGGAGCGAGAAGATCGTCTTCGACTAGAGTACCCCGCTTTCTTTCCGTCGACCCCTGAATCTCGTGACGAGATTCTGTCAAGTGGGGGCGAGTTGTCACATCCCTAGTCTGGTATGACCTAGGCTAGCTAGCCATTGGTGCATCATATTTAAATTTCATTTAAATTTGAAATGAGGATTGGTGGAACCCTCAGAATCATTTTTGAAAATGACCCAAATAAAAATTTCTCCAAAAGGGTCCAAGAAAATGCTCATGTTGCCCTCTGAAAATATTGGACAGAGATAAAAATCAAAACAATATTTTTAGGAGCTCATGGACATTTATTTTGGCCATTTGGATTAATTCGATAAATATTTGCATTGGAAATATATTTCTATATATATGAAATATTGTCCCAAAATTATGCCAATTAAAAAAAGAGCTCTGGAATAATATATCCAGCTCCTGCAAAAATTGGCATAATAAAATTAAATGATTTAAGATATTTATTAAATCAAACAAATGTCAGAAAAAAATAAAAAAAAAACAGAAATAAAAGGAAGGAGGGACTTACCTGGGGCTTCCCCTGTGCAGCCCAGCCGCAGCAGGCCGGTCCAGATAGGAGGCGGCCCAGCCCACCTGGCCCTCCCCTGTCGCCTTCCTCCTCTGCCAGGAGGACGGGCGTGTGCCTGACGCTCGCCGGCACGCGCGCGCGCCACCTCCCCCCCTGCTGGCCACCTCCTGCTTCTTCCTCGTCGCCTGGAACACCCCGGACGTCGCCACGCAGCTGCCGCACCGCTCTCACTCTCCCTCGCCCTCCCTCTCTTCCCCTGCTCTCTCCCCCTCACTCCCACCGAACGCGACCGCCGCCGCCGATGAGAACCACCACGGCCACCGACCTCCCCTCGCCTCCCCGTCGTGCCCAGGAGCTCCGCCTCGTCGCCAGCTACCTCCTCGCCGAGCCACGCAAGCCGGAGTGCCCCGTGGAGCCGTCGCCGTCGCCAAGTTCGCCTCCGGCCGCCGTGGACCCTCGCCGGCGATTCGGGAGCTACCGGGCATCCCCGACCCCGCTGTGCTGCTCTGCGTGATCGCGGTGAGCTCCGCCGCCGTTCCCCTCTCTTCTCCCTTCCGTTCCCGTGCCGTAGCGCCGCTCCCCACCACGGCCGAAGCCTCTCGCCGCCGTCCATGTCGCCGTCGCCGTCTCGGCCGCCTCCGCCCAAACCAAACCCCCCTTCACGCTCCTGGTGCCACGAGGGTGCCGCCGAGCCCCTCAGGTGGCCTCCCCGTGCCCCGCAGCCCGTTCCCGCTCGAAGCCGAGCTCCGGTCGCCGCCCCGAGCTCCGCTCCGGCGAGCTCCGGCCGTCCCCGCTCCTCCCACCAGCCCCCCTGGATGCGCGTGAGCGCGGGCTTCGCTCCCGTGGTCTCCGCCGCCCGAATGGTCGCCGGAACGGCGATCCCGAGCCCCTCCGCCGTCTCGGGCCTCGCCGGCGGCTGAACGCCGGCGAGTTGACCGGGTTTGACCCCCCCAGGGTCGCTGACTAGTGGGGCCAGGCCTGCTAATTCTAATTAATAAAAAATATAAACTAAACCTAACTAGCCCCTGACACTGACAGTGGGCCCGACCCCCCCCTAACCTTTTAATTAACCCTGTTAACCCCAGTGTCACTGACGTGTGGGTCCCACACGTCAGGTTTGACCTGTACAGCCGCGTTGACCGCTGACGCAATGATGACGTCATGCTGACGCAATTAATTATTTTCTGGAATTAAAATATTTCAGAAAATCCAGAAAATAATTTTAAACTTCAAAAATTCATAACAATTCAACCGTAGCTCAGATTGAATTAATTTATATATGAAAAATTATCAGAAAAATGCAACCTTTCCATCTGTACTAGTTTCATGCATGAAAAACCAACCTATACATGCTGAATATGGGAAAACACATTATGGCATATATAAGAGACCTAATTTAGAAATGCATTTGAACCTTTGGTTCAAATGAACTTCAAACCAATTGAACACTAGTTGCATTAGCTCAACAGCATCACATCTACATGCCATGTTCATGCATCATATTGTTGCATATGATTGTGTATTGATTGCCGGCACCGTTCCTTCTCGATAGGTCCTGCTCCGGAGACGTTCCAGAGTACCTGTCTGTGAAGCAGTGTCTTCCTTGTTGATTTACCAGGCAAGCAAACCCCCTTGTTCATTTCGATAAAACCCTACTCTCTCGCTCCTGCTCTCAGTTATTGCATTAGGACAACAACGATTCATCTGCTACTTTGTGCTGCGGTAGTTGAACCCATTCCTCTGCATGACCTGTCATTGCCACAGTAAATAGTTGAAACCCACTAGCATGTGTAGGAGTTGATTGAAGCCACTGATGTGTTCCTACCATGCTATGCCTGCTATTGCTTAGAGTGTGTCAGGTCTGGTTCATTGGGAATGAATTGGAGTGTCACGATATGTTCTGATGCTGAGAGTTAAGTGTGTGAACACGATTTGGTAAAGGTAGCGGTGAGAGGCCATGTAGGAGTACATGGTGGGTTGTCTCGCTGGAACCGTCCTTAAGCACTGAGTTCTATGTATGTTGTCCAATGACTCGATACTACCACACATTGGGATCCTTAATTGACTCTCTCGGCTTATTAACCAACTTGATCTCTGTCCAGGAGTCGCAACTAGTTTCTGGTGGTTGTAGGTAGTGCTATTTTTCTACCAAGTGGCACCCGGCAGGGTGGGCTTGGGACAGACTAGGCACACGTGGCACGGTGTACCGAGTGGCACCCGGTTGGTGGGCTCGGGAACCCTGCTCACATCGTTTGGGGCCGTGAGCGACACCCCGGCCGGATCTCCTTGCGGATGAAACCCGAATAGGCGATAAACCTGGACTAGAGTCTTGTGTGGTTAGTCAGGTCGTGGCCGACACCCTCGCCAGGCTTCCGCTTGAAGGTTGCCGAGATACATGACGTGTACATGGCGGTAAGTGGCGAGAGCGTGTGTGAAGAAGTACACCCCTTCAGGGTTAACATGATCTATTCGAATAGCCGGGTCCGCGGTTATGGACTTCTTGGATGCTTACATGGTACATAGACAACTTGAAGTGGATACTATAAAATGCTCAAGACAAGTGTGAGTGCTATGGATGGCCTTCTCGTAGGGAGACGGGGATGAATCCATAGTGGTGTATTGTGTGGTGATTAGTGGACTCGTGTTCGTTGTTTCACCTCCAGAGTTTCTGGTAGTCGTAGAACAGGATAGCCACAGAGTCAAAGCTGGCTTGCTGCAACTAAACCCCACATTACCCCCTTGATGCAAATGCATGTATGATAGGATCTGATGTAAGTCTTGCTGAGTACCTTTGTACTCATGTTGCTTTATTTATGTTTTTGCAGCGGAGACTTCGGTCTTACTAGGGTTCTAATGGACTTCGACTAGTAGCTAGTACCTCAGCTACGATCTTGATCGGATGTTGTAGATAGTCAGGCTTCCAGCCTTTTTCATTTATAGATGTCTGTACCCAGACATGTAATGCTTCCGTTTGTTGCTTGTATGCTCTGTATGACGGGTCTTGTGACCCCTGTTTGCAATAAATGCTATGATGGCTCTTCTGAGCCTTTATATATATAATTGTTGAGTTATGCTGTGATGCCATGTTGTACAGCACATACTTGCATGTTATGCGTACATGTAATGTGTAGTGTTATGTGTGGGATCTGACTATCTAGTTGTTTATCTTTAGTAGCCTCTCTTACCGGGAAATGTCTCCTAGTGTTTCCACTGAGCCCTGGTAGCTTGCTACTGCTCTGGAACACTTAGGCTGGCCGGCATGTGTCCTTCTTCGTTCCTGTGTCTGTCCCTTCGGGGAAATGTCACGCTTTGAGTACCGGAGTCCTGTTAGCCCGCTACAGCCCGGTTTACCGGAGTCCTGCTAGCCCAGTGCTACAGCCCGGACCCACTTGCTGATGACCGACACGTTCGAAGCTGGGTCATGGATGCCTGTCCCTGTAAGTCTGTGCCACTTTGGGTTTACGACTAGTCATGTCAGCCCGGGCTCCTTATCATATGGATGCTAGCGACACCATCATATACGTGAGCCAAAAGGCGCAAACGGTCCCGGGAAAAAGGTAAGACGACACCCGTGGGGATACCGTGCGTGAGGCCGCAAAGTGATATGAGGTGTTACCGGCTAGATCGATGTGACATTGAGTCGGGGTCCTGACAATTTTGGACTTTTTCGCCTCTTATTTGAATTCAGGAAAAATGCGCGTTTTACAAAATTGCATTTAGGCCCCAAATAAATGTTCTTCTTGTCCGGCTTGATTTTAGAAGCCGGGGAAAATTTATTTTGGGATTTTTGGAGTCCGTTTAGTATTTCTTTTTATTTTTCTTCTGCGCAGAATTATTTAAAAAAAACGCGTAACCGACCTACGGGCCGTGCCCGAGCGGGACTCCGCTCGGGGTGCATTATATATAGCGCCGCCCCGGTGCCCGAGGCCCAGCCGCCCCGACCCCGCCAGCCCGCGCCGCCGCCAGCCCACGCCGCCGCCGCCAGCCCACGCCGCCAAACGCTAAACCTAGCCGCGCTGCCGCCAGATCCGCCGCCGCCGCCAACCGCCGCCGCCGCCAGCCGCCATCGCCGGACCCCGCTGACTTCGCCGCCACCGCCGCCGAGGTTCGCCGTTGCCTCGTTTTCCGTGCCGGTTTTTTTAGAAAACTGAGCGGTTTTCCGTCGGTTTATTTTCGTTTTTTTAGTTTCGGTTTTTTTTCGTTCGATCGGTTTTATTTTCAGTTTAGTTTAATTAGCGAGCGTTCGCTCGTTTGTTCATTTTAACGAACGTGTTCGTCAGATTAGTTTAGTTAACGAACGTTCGTTCGTTAACCCGTTCGTCGTTTTTCTTTTTCTCGGATTTAACCTGCGATTTTTCTGATCGCGATTCCAGATTCGATTTTCGTTTTAGTATAACTTTTCGCTTGTTTATCAGAATCAGGCGATTCAAGCGCCTGGAGTTTCGTCTCGAAACCCTCTTTCCGAATAATCTACTTACACAAGTTTTTGCTTCTGTAAAATTTGACTTAGATCCATATTAGTAAAACGAAGCTATTTTCTTTAGCCGTTTGACTTTCGTTGCTTTGTTTGATTTGTTTCTTTTTGCAAACCGGAGTTCTTAAGTTGGACATTCTGGTTAGATCTTTTATTCGAGTTTTACCTGTGCATTAGATGAGTACTTATTGTATGCTTGTTTGTTTGTCTGAGATAGATTACCCGGAGTGCGCCGCGTGTTACTTCGAGTCTCTAGGTCTCGCGGATCATCAGCAAGGCAAGTAACACTTTGATCATACTCTTCTCATACCCAGTTTTTATGCATTAGATCTATCCTCAAACATTGCATGATTAGGATCTAATTAAATTGTGGGATGGGAAGTAGATGAGGTAGTACCTATTAGCCGTTTTATTATCAAACCTTTGGGAGTTACTTCTACGTTTGCTTATTATGCCAGGCTATGCTAGTAGACGTGGATTGGGTGAGTGAAGGTCCATGACAGATGTGAGATTGTTAAATTAATGGTTTATTTAAGGTGGCAACTTAAATACACATCTTGGTGGACTGAGGCACCTGGTTTCTATCAGGACTTGCCTGTATTTCTTCGGACCGCCACCCAGGCTCAAAGGGATCATGAGATTATTCAAACTAGAAACTTCCGTGTGCAGCCACATGCTATTATGGGCTCTAGCATAGTTGACTAAGTTGTGCGAACTCTTACGGGGTGGACTAGCAGATGTAGGGGATGTAGGTTGGTACGGTCTACCCCTATGTAAGGTGCAAGTGCTTCTGAAAGACTATGTCTCGGTCATCCGTTTCTCAAACACCATGTAGTGCGAGAAACCAAGCGGAGGCGATCGAGTCATGTGGGGAAAAGTGCGCAAACCTCTGCAGAGTGTATAAACTAATCATGGTTAGCCGTGTCCCCGGTTATGGACATCTTGAGTATCTAGTACCTGGATATCATGTGAATCTCATCATGTTACTTCTAAATTAATATTGTTGGGTTTTTAATGAGTACTTTTTAATTGGGATTGAGAATGCTGTCAACCATTCTCAATGTTTCACAACCACCATGATAGTTAAATAAATTTATTCCTTTGCAGTAGGGAAAAATTGGCTTTATGCAAAACTGAAACCATAGAGCTTTACCACCAACCAAATATGCATGTAGTATAGCTTATTCCATTGTTGTTCTCTATGTGTTACATTGCCAGCATATTCCATGTGCTGACCCGTTTTCGGGCTGCAACGTTTCATGTTGCAGACTTTTCAGACGACGAGTAAGATGCCTTTAGGTCGTGGTTCTATACTCAGTGATGCCGTTGGAGTTGATGGACTCGCCTATGTTCGAAGCCTTCTGCTGTTATCGCTTTAGATGGCCTTAAGCCATATTTATTTCAATAAGTTCTCTTTTGAGACATTCGATGTAATAAGTGTGTGATTGCTACTCTGTTATAAATCCTCCAAGTACTGTGTGGTGTCAGCATTACTGATCCAGGGATGACATTGAGCACAGAGATCAGACTATTTGAGGTCTGGTCGCTACAAAGGTGGTATCAGAGCACACGCTGACTGTAGGACACGGCCACTAAGCTTAAACCCTAGATCACTACTCTTTCTTCTCATTTCTGACTCCTCATCTTCTCTATTCTTTAGGATGGCAGATGCAAGGATCAAGTTCGCACAACCAGATGAAAATTCACTTTTTGGATATCACTTGAAGGAAGCCACTAGATACTTGAACATAGGAGTACCAAGCTTCACCGGTACTTTCAACGCCACTTTACCCGAAGAGGAGCGCTGGAGGATTCAAGTCTACATTCCAGGAAGGACGTATGCACCAGTCACGGAGCCAATAGAGTTTACCTTTGATGTACCAACATGGAGCCTAGGAAAAAGCATGGCAGCTCACATCGCCATGGGACGAATTGGAGAAGTTTACCACAACGATCTCAAGAATACTATCTACCAGATTTGTGGGCGCCGAGATGAGCATTGGGAGATGATCACCACCAGGAAGGATAGATCAATCACAACTTATATTCAGGAGCTAAACCAACACATCCGACGCCAGGAGAATTAGATGTGCGCAGATATGGAGGATCTGCAGAAGGCTATGACCAGGATCAAGGAGCTAGAAGAAGAACTCAAGGCTACACGTAAAGACTATATGGAAGAAATCGTCGCTCTAGTAAGACAGAACGGTGACCTTAAGGAGAAGATTTGAGTATTCATGGGAGGATCAGCACCCAGAGGAGAGGAGGATGAACCTACTTGTCCAGATAATTATATCATCATCGACGACACCGATTCGGATCCCGACGACAGCAATGACGACTACCTTGATGAAGCTAGAGTAGATATCATGGAATCTGCATCGGAGCAGTTTTTCTAGTTGACCACCATAGCAGTAGTAGAATTTTCCACCATTTAATTAGTTTTAGTCCAAGCACTTTTGTAACGATAGTTAAACCGTTGTATGCCCTTGTTTGAATTGATTGGAATGATATTGTGTGTTTTGTCTCATGTGCATATGGGTAGTGTTATCTCACTAGACCTCATTCTATTCTTAACTCTCCCTTTAAACCCTCAGATGCCTCCGAGACGCGATCCCGAGTTTGTTTTCCCGCCAGAGATCACCCAGTTGATTCAGCAGCAGAATACCTTGATTCAAACATTGGTACAGAACCAAGGCAACAACAACAACCCACCACCACCACCACCTATTGACCATCTGGCACGTTTCTTAAGGTTGAATCCGCCGGTGTTTTCCAGTAGCACCGAGCCGATAGTAGCAGATGATTGGCTCCGTAAGATAGGGAGGGAGTTGACCACTGCAGGATGCACAGATGGAGAAAAGGTGAAGTTTGCCGCACATCAACTTGACGGACCCGCAGCAGCATGGTGGGATAATTTTACAGCCACTTACCCTGTAGACACTGTCACATGGAATCAGTTTCAGCAAGCTTTTCATACTGCCCATGTTTCAGCAGGAGCTATGGCCATGAAGAAGCGTGAGTTTCGCAACTTATGCCAAGGAGGACAGACAGTTGGCCAGTATGTGGATGATTTTAGTAAGCTAGCACGTTATGCCCCAGATGACGTTGCTACGGATGCAGCTAAGCAGGAGAAGTTTCTAGAAGGACTGAATGATGAGCTAAGCATGCGGTTGATGGTAGCCACTTTCAATAACTACCAGGAGTTAGTAGATCGTGCTCTTATGATTGAGGGGAAGCAGCAGCAGATTGACAATCGTAAGAGGAAGTATGCACAGGGGAAGTACAATTCTGGAGCTTAGCAGAAACCACACTTTGCCCCAAAGTCAGGAGGACACTTTCAGCATACTCATGGAGGAGGCAGCTCGCACAATCATAATGGCACAAAGAATGGAAATGGGAATGGAGGAAGCAATGGACAAAGCCGCACCAACCCGTCAACACCATCCAAGGCAGACCTGAGCCATATCACTTGTTATAAGTGCCGTAAGACTGGGCATTATGCAAATGATTGCCCAGAAGCCCAAAATGGAAATGGCAATGGAAGCTCAGGAAAGAAGCCGAACCCTTTCAACAGGGGGCAAGTGAACCACGTTACCGTGGAGGAGGTTGAAGCTCAGCCAGACACAGTAATAGGTAAGTTTTTGGTTAAGACATTTACTGCAGTTGTTCTTTTCGATACTGGTGCATCGCATTCATACATATCAAGGGGATTTGTGGATAAATATAAACTACCGACCCAAGCACTTAGGTCACCCATGCTAGTAACCTCACCCGGAGCAGAGTATACGGCTAGTATATGGTGTGATCGACTGCCATTAAGGATTGGACACCATGTATTTCCCTCGGACCTAATAGTTTTGGAATCGCAAGGTTTGGGTGTGATATTAGGCATGGATTGGTTATCGAAGTATGAAGGGAATATTGATTGCGCCAGTAAGTCGATTTTGCTTACCACCCCTGAAGGAAGAAGAATCAAGTATGTATCACGGCATGAGCCGAGAAAAGCACATGTAAATTCCTTATCAGGAGTTGTGCAGGAGGAAGTACTAGTGGTAAGGGATTTCCCCGATGTATTTCCAGAAGAGTTGCCAGGCATGCCACCAGATAGAGACATTGAGTTCTTAATTGGACTACTGCCAGGCACTAGGCCTATATCCAAGAGACCGTACAGGATGCCAGCCCAAGATTTGGAGGAAATTAAGAAGCATATTAAGGAGTTGTTGGATAAAGGTTTTATTCACCCATGTTCTTCGCCTTGGGGATCGCCAGTACTTCTAGTGGAGAAGAAGGATGGATCATTAAGAATGGTTGTTGATTATCGCGGATTGAATGAAGTAACAATCAAGAACAAGTACCCACTACCAATGATCAATGATCTGTTTGATCGGTTGCAAGGAGCTAAGGTGTTTTCCAAGATCGATTTGCGATCAGGATACCATCAGTTGAAGATTCAGGAGCAAGATATACCGAAGATGGCTTTTACCACCAGGTACGGGTTGTATGAGTATACCGTTATGTCATTTGGTCTGACTAACGCCCCAGCCTATTTTATGAACATGATGAACAAGGTGTGTATGGAGTTTTTGGATAAGTTTGTCGTGGTGTTCATTTATGATATTTTGGTGTACTCGAAGAATGAAGAGGAACATAAGGAACACTTGCGTTTGGTACTCGAGAAGCTCAGAGAACATCGGCTATACGCCAAGTTCAGCAAGTGTGAGTTTTGGTTGAAGGAAGTTGGATTTCTCGGACATGTTATATCCGGAGAAGGTATCGCAGTAGACCCCACTAAAGTTGTCACTGTGACTAACTGGGAAGCACCAACAACAGTTGGAGAGATCAGGAGTTTCCTCGGACTCGCAGGATACTACCGGAGATTCATTGAGAATTTCTCGAAGATTGCGAAGCCTATGACCGAATTGCTGAAGAAGGATACTAAATTCATTTGGACTGAGGAGTGTGAGGCTAGTTTCCAAGAGTTGAAGAAACGTTTGGTTACCTCACTAGTATTAATTCTACCAGATCAGACCAAGGATTATGAAGTGTATTGCGACGCTTCACGTCGAGGACTTGGAGAAGTGCTTATGCAGGAAGGAAGAGTTGTTTCGTATGCTTCACGACAACTTAAGCCTCATGAGTTGAATTATGCTACTCATGATTTGGAGTTAGCAGCCGTAGTGCATGCACTGAAAACATGGAGACATTTTCTCATTGGAAATCATTGTGAGGTGTACACTGATCACAAGAGTTTGAAGTACATCTTCACTCAGAAGGAGTTAAATCTCAGGCAGAGGAAATTGGTTGGAGCTTTTTAAGGATTATGATATGAGATTGCATTATCACCCCGGGAAGGCTAACGTTGTAGCAGATGCGTTGAGCCGCAAGAGCCATGTCAATACTCTAATGACGGTAGAAATACCCAAGGAGTTAGCCGAGGATCTTCGAGAGCTATGTTTGGAAATAGTTCCGAGAGGCTATGTAGCAGCATTGGAGATTCAGTCTACTTTGATGGATAAAATCAGAGAAGCTCAAAAGACAGATAAGGAAGTTGCTTCCATTATGGAACGAATGAGCAAGGGAAAGGCTAAAGGATTTCGTGAGGATGAGCACGATACCTTATGGTTTGAGGACCGTGTTTATGTGCCCAATAATCCGGAGATCAGGAAATTGATTCTGCAAGAGGCACATCATTCACCATACTCGATTCACCCCGGAAATACAAAGATGTATTTGGATTTGAAGGAAACTTTCTGGTGGACCGGAATGAAGAAGGATATTGCAGAGTATGTAGCAGTTTGTGATGTATGTCAGAGGGTGAAGGCAGAACATCAAAAGCCAGCGGGATTGTTACAGCCATTGCCTATACCCGAATGGAAGTGGGATAAACTAGGCATGGATTTCATCACGGGATTACCCAGGACTCGTTCAGGCTATGACTCAATTTGGGTTGTAGTCGATCGTTTGACGAAGGTAGCTCATTTCATCCCAGTAAAGACTACCTACAGCAGTGCCAAATTGGCTAAGATATACATGACGAGGATTGTATGTTTGCATGGAGTTCTGAGGAGTATCGTATCAGATAGAGGAACCCAATTCACCTCAAAGTTCTGGAAGCAGTTGCACGAAACATTGGGAACCAGGCTGGAGTTTAGCACAGCTTTCCACCCACAGACAGATGGACAGACCGAGAGAGTCAATCCGATTTTGGAGGATATGCTTAGAGCTTGTGTTTTGGATTATGGATCAAGTTGGGATGACAACTTGCCATACGCAGAGTTTTCTTACAACAATAGTTACCAATCCAGTTTGAAGATGGCCCCTTTCGAAGCCTTGTACGGAAGGAGGTGCAGAACCCCGTTGTTGTGGGATGAGGTTGGAGATCGCCAGTTGTTTGGACCAGATTTGATTAAGGAGTCTGAACAGAAAGTAAAGTTGATTCGCGACAGGCTCAAGGTAGCTCAGTCAAGGCAGAAGAGCTATGCAGATTCAAAACGCAAGGGGACAGAATATGAAGTCGGGGACAGAGTTTATCTTCGAGTATCTCCACTTCGAGGAGTTAAGCGTTTTGGAGTTAAAGGAAAGTTAGCGCCACGTTTTGTGGGGCCATACAAGGTTTTGGAACGCATGGGAGAAGTAGCATACAAGTTGGAATTACCTGAGGGATTGTCAGGAGTTCACAATGTGTTCCATGTTTCACAGTTGAAGAAGTGTCACGCAGAGATGGCTGATATACCACTGAGAGATACTGTGCCACTGGAAACGATTCAGTTGAAAGAAGATTTGACTTATGAAGAGAAACCAGTTAAGATTCTGGAGTATGCCAGCAGAGTTACCCGCAGTAAGGTTATCAAGTTTTGCAAAGTTCAGTGGAGCCACCACACCGAGGAGGAAGCCACCTGGGAGCGAGAGGAAGATCTACTCAAGGACCACCCTCACCTATTTGCTAGCCAACCCGAATCTCGAGGGCGAGATTCATCTTAAGGGGGGTAGGTTTGTGACATCCCAAATTTTCAATTTGGAATGTTATACATAGATCATTATTGCATATCATATTTTTGTTGCATTGTTGGCTCGATCCTAGAAATTCTACACAACTCAAGGACCCACAGAGAGAGTTGGGGATTTCGTTATTTTCATATTTGAGTTTTTCTCAAAATTTGAAAATAGGATCATTTGATTTTATTTATTTTATCTTCAATTATTTCTACTACCAAAATTTCAGAGAGGGAATAAAATGACTTTCCCAAAATAAAGAAATAATGAAGATTTAATAAAAAAATCAAATAAGATTTATTTTGGAGTTTTTCGCCTTTTATTTGAATTTAGGAAAAATGCGCGTTTTACAAAATTGTATTTAGGCCCCAAATAAATGTTCTTCTTGTCCGGCTTGATTTTAGAAGCCGGGGAAAATTTATTTCGGGATTTTTGGAGTCCGTTTAGTATTTCTTTTTATTTTTCTTCTACGCGGCACTATTTAAAAAAACGCGTAACCGACCTACGGGCCGTGCCCGAGCGGGACTCCGCTCGTGGGGCACTATATATAGCGCCGCCCCAGCGCCCGAGGCCCAGCCGCCCCGACCCCGCC